>NW_017253279.1:0-99175 GCF_001299255.1 Cyphellophora attinorum
CATAGATCAGGGCTCGGATCAATTGCAGATCCAGTCACGGGTTCGAACCGTGACACTCTTATAATAACTGAGCTATTTAAAATATAGAGAATGATATCGAGAATAAACATTTTAGTCTTGGCTATTTTTCATAGTAGTGAATCTCGAATCTTACCTATAATCCATGTCCTAATCAAGCCACTATATCAGTTTAGTTGTGGTACTAGCTTATTCATAACTCTTGTATAGTGGCCTAGACCTCTATATAGATCATTAGATAGATATATTATATTATTAGACTATAAGGCCTGTAAGATGTGAACATCTATGTGCTGATTTTAAATTAAAAGTAAGTAGATTAAATATAAGAAGGATAAAAGGGATTCTCCTAAGTACTTATGTGACTTGAACTCAAGCTTCAGTCTGCTTAAAAAGTAAAAAGAAGTTAGCCTTATAAGGACTTGAATCTAGAACCTTGCTCTTAATCCTAGTCTAAGCTAGGGCTTATATTACTATCTGAGTGTGTTTTAACTCTATAAGTAGTTTATAGAATTTAAATATATACAGAATAGAGATTAACTTATTACCTTTATAAGATTATAGAATAGATATATTATACTATTAGACTATAAGACTAGAGAGATATAGATATCTATATACTGATTTTAAACTAAAAGTAAACATATTGAATATATCAAGACTATATAATTATTATGTTAATAGTTAGCCTGTGTTTATAGAGAATGAAAGAGGATTGATCTTATAGAGGGTTAAGTCACTCTTAGATCTCTATGTTCTATTACTATAATAGAGGCCAGGCTATAAGATAGAGGAGCTATAGAGAGTGTGTGAGAGAGGAAGAAAGGAAGAGTGAGAGAGAGAGCTAAAGGAAGAGGAAGAGATGTGTTAAAGAATTTGACTCTTCAGTCTAGTTATCTCATAGTCTAGTCATCTTAGCATATATGCTTAGGTAGTAAATACACACTAGTGGTCTACAACTTCTATTAAGAGTATTATGGGGGACTATACTACCTACACTATTCTATTTTAGGATGAAACTGGTGAGTCTGTAATAATAATGCAGCCTAGATAGCCTGTACCACCTCTAAAACTTGAACCTGTGATTGTGCACGTAATACAGATTACCACACATTATAGATAGCAGTAATTAACTCACTGAGTTACCGTAATCATGTGTATCTCACATTGTATGTGCACTTATCTCCTGGTTGAGGCACGCGTCCTATTGAAATCGTGTGTCTGTCACTAACGAAATCGTGTCCTGATTTTCCCATGCTTGGCACGCGGTTGTATGGGCGCGGCCATTGAAATCGAGTTCATTTCATTGGATCTGGTGAGCCCCTTTTGGGGGACTAGTGTTAGTAGGAACCCTAGAAAATAACTCTAAACTCAAGAGATAACTTTCTCTGCTATTGGCGAGAATTGTAACCAGCACTTGTTTTCAGGCTTCCCTGTGATACCGCTTGTTATCCAGATGCTTGCGGTGAAGACATCTCGTAACTCCAGTATATCTTCGGCTCTGCCTTGAGGTACCACCGAGCTGAAATAACGAAATATTGCTGCAAGAAAATATTTTAACTCCGTCATACCAAGATTTTGACCAGGACAGCTGCGGGAGCCATAACCGAAGGGAATCCAGTTCTTCTTCATTGCGGCATCCGCCTTTAGCCAGCGTGATGGGTCGAAAGTATTAGCGTTAGAGAAGATATCCTCTCGTCGACCCTGATCGTATGCAGCACAGGACGCAAGTGTTCCCGCTGGAATAGCCATGCCATTTACGGTCAAGCTCTGCCCGACATGGCGTTCAAGGGGTCCCGGAACTATAGGCCATAGCCGCATGACTTCGAAGATGACACTATCGAGGTAGTTGAGGTTCAAGCATTGTCTCATATCAATTTGGCCAGGATCGGGAAATGCTGTAAAAAGCTCTTGCTGTAGTTTCGTTTGCACGGCTTGATGGCGAGCGAGTACCCAGCAAGCGATAGCAGCGGTGTTCGAAGTTGTCGAAGAGCCAGCAGCCATCATTTCGATTATGTAAGCTGGAATGTTTTCTCGTGCAATTGATTCTGATTCTTCCTGCTTCGATTTCATCGTTAACAGCATAGACAGGACGTCTTTCTCATGACCTTTCGTCTCCCGGTCGTTCCAAGTCTCGAGAGCGTCGCGAGCAAAACCATCCAGACTGTAGCAATCATCTCGCATCTGTTTGTATTTTTGGCTTCCCACGAGTCTGGTCCAAGCCTCAAAGAAAGGTATGAATCCTTCCAAAGCCATATACTGGCTGAAATGGTGCAACTTGCGCAACAACTCTGATTTGGTATTGTCCATGTCCATGTCGGCGAGAAGATCGTGATCCTGACCCCATAATATGTCGGTCACAGTGTCGAGTGTCAAAAGCCTGAACCAGAGCACTCCGTCGATGACCGGGTCTACCTGGTTCGACTTGCTATGCAGTAATTTCAAGAAGCTCGCAATATGTGATTCCATCGCATCCGCGAGACTAGCTAGATTTTGGCTTTGAAAACACTGTAGGAGGTTTCGACGCCCCACTGCAGCGCTCGAGTAGTCGATGGTTCCTAATATCTGCCTCACACCCTTATATGAGCCCATAGCATGGTAGAAGGAGCTTTTGATCGAACTTCGATCATAGATGATCTTCATTGCGGCATCGTTGGTGGTGTGTATTTGGTCTGGAGCGATGATGACGATCGGTCCGTACTTCTTGATAAGGGAATGCGCATATGCAGCTCGCCTTGTTCTGAATGTTGCAATATACAGAGGGAACGGGGTAACTTTCGACCAGAAAGGACCGGGTACATGGCGAACCGGTGAGAAAAGGTAGGCACGAGCAGTCTATAGTTCGGATTT
Source organism: Cyphellophora attinorum (assembly GCF_001299255.1). NCBI lineage: Eukaryota > Fungi > Ascomycota > Eurotiomycetes > Chaetothyriales > Cyphellophoraceae > Cyphellophora > Cyphellophora attinorum. The sequence goes on from NW_017253279.1 coordinate 2,869, forward strand.
AGTCAGTCCATAACGAAGATAGTGTGCCAGGAACATACTTGGTAGACCAAGCATGACACCATGAGCAGCGTTACGCCTAGGACTACCGGTAAAGGCTTGAACTGGAGCTCGAGCTGAGAATGAGAAGGCATTGCGGCGGGCACTGCACTTGTTTGTTGCAGCTGTCCGTATGATTATTGCACGTCTCTTTCTCTTAAAACCTGTAAGCCATGGTTGTTTTCTAATACCTGTGTTTCTAATCTTTTGGATCGATTTCTGGAATGATGCATAACGATCGAGTGCTGTTTTGCGGTGGCAAGTCGGGATGATTGGGCCTGTATAGACTCCTGCAGCGTATTCGAGAAAATACACTAGTGATATTTTGCGAAGCTATGCAGCCGCTGCCAATGACTCAATAAGTTTGTCGCACATTGGTAATGGTTGCCTACTATGTGCTCTAGTCACCATCGGACAAGCTCGTCGGACTTCCCCATATTCCGCCCGAGACTTTGGTCAACTCTAACCGTGATCGGTACATTGTCTTGCCGGGGTTGAGTCCGGAACTCTATTGGGGTCGATCAGCCGCGGCAGTGGGTTAGCCAAATCAGGAATGGGGTGACCGTATCTTGCGGCACGCAGATTTGAGTCGGCGACACGGTCGGTCCTGCCCTGCGGTTCGCGCAAAGGTCGTTGATTTGGTCCAGTTGCGCCCAACGAAGTGTGGCTCGCCCTCCAGACTCCGGATTGCGGGGGAACACACCTGGTTGTACCCCTATCTCAACATATAAGCTGTGCGGCACCCTGGCTGGATCTAGGCCGACTCCCTCTGCCGCAGGCTCCTGCTCAAGTTACGCCTTGAAAAAGTTTGGTATCTTCCCAGTATGCCAATGGATACAGTGGCTCACGACACGATGACACCTCCAGGCGAATCTGCACACGGCGATGATGTTAACAAAACAGCGGCCGACATTGACAAGGTCACGTCTGCGGCTGAGAAGAAGAACTCCCATATTGAGAAGATCGAGTCCAACGCTTGGGACGAGGATGAGGTACCTGAGCTGCATCTAAGGACCTGGATTGCCCTGGCAGCTATGATGCTCCTGCAATTCGTGCAATTGCTGTCACTTCAAGGACCATCAGCAGTGGTAAGTCTCGTGCCCTGTATGCGAATTCTGTTGTACCGTTACGCGAAACTAACCTGGATGGGCATGAACTAGCTACAATACATTGGAATCAGTCTCCATAACACTAAGGACCAAGTTTGGATCACTAATTCGATGACACTTGTTCAAGCCGTCCTTGGTCCAATTATATCTTCGATCTCAGATACCTTCCAAGCAAGGAAAGAATTTTTAATTGTCGCCTGCTTATGCTCTTTCGTCGGCTGTGGTATAGCCCCGGGCTCGAACAGTCTGAATCGTCTGATTGTGGCACAAAGCCTGATTGGGGTAGGCTTTGCCGCTGCTCCTCTGGGATTTGCCATTCCTAGCGAAATTCTACCTCGCCGGTGGCGACCGAGTATGTTCGACCCAGACCTTCCCCTTTGATACCATTGCGATTTCTAATGTGCTTGAAACGCAGTAAGCCAAGGAGCAGTCAACGTGGCTGGGTCCCTCGGCGGCATCGTTGCCCCGATCACTATCGGAGCACTAACGCGATCCAGCAGGCTCAACGGATGGAGGACGTTCTATGTAAGTATCGCGAGTGTTCGTTTCCTACGCAACAAGCCACGGAGCCTTTACCTGACACGACTTCGCACAGTGGATACAAATGGGGCTTTGGGCTGTCACCGTCGCCGGTATCGTCATCGGCTATCGACCACCAAAGAGACACACGCGCTACAGCGACCTAAGCTTCGCACAGAAGTTAGGGCGCACTGACTTTATTGGTGGCGCTTTCCTTGCGTCTGGCTTGACACTCCTGTTGACTGGCCTGGTCCTCGGCGGCAATCAATTTCCATGGAGTAGTGCACGGGTCATCGCTCTTCTAGCTGTCGGAGCAGTCTTACTGGTCGGCTTTGGTTTGTGGGAGTGGAAAGGGACTGACTCGGGCATATTTCACCACGACTTCTTCCGTGGTAATCGAGCCATGGCACAATCCTTTGCTTTGTGCCTGCTCCTGATGTTTCTGGAAGGAGTTCTTTTCTTCTCAGTGGTGGTATTCTACCCGATCCTGTAAGTCTGCCACTGTTCACCAACGCGAGGACAGGGTGATCTGACAGATTCGCAGTACCGCCACACTATACGAGAGCGATCCGTTGCTGGTGGTACTCCGTGGTCAGCCTAATTTCATGGGCGCCGCTCTCTCTGCCTTAGTCTGGGGCTGGATTAGTACTCGTTTCAGGACAATCCGCGAGTTGTTGAGCGCCGGTTTCTTGCTAGTCGCAGCAGGTGTGATTGGACTTGCAACTCTACAGCCAGACAGCGGTACCGTTGCAATTGGAATGGTCACACTCACAGGTATTGGAACTGCATCGCCATTAATTTTCATTATCACAGCAGTCCAATTGGCCACTCCTTCTCATCTGATCGCTACGGCTACGGGCGTCACCACATCTGTGAGGGCTATTGGAGCAGCGGTGTTCATCGCCATTTATGACGCTGCCCTGACCACTGGACTCAGCAAGAAACTTCCAGCTTACGTGGCCGAGGCAGCTACAAAGGCTGGGCTACCGAAGACTTCCATTCCTGCCTTTATTGCAGCTATAGCCTCGGGAGAAGCGTCCACCTTGGCGACCATTCCGGGCGCCTCTCCAGCAATCATTGGCGCTGGTGTCGCGGCTTTCAAACAAGCCTTCGCCGACTCGATCAGGCTCGTCTACATAATCACGGCCCCATTCGGCATACTGGCGGCCGTAGCCAGCCTGTTCTTGACCGATTTCCGCAAAACGATGAACTATAAGGTGGATGCTCCTGTGGAAGATCTTCACAGAGCCCGCGGACCAGTGGAGGAACATTCATAGATATTCTTCCTGTTAGGGAGATGCTTATCGTGTGACACAACTAGGACTTTTAGCTTCGAGGAGCCATTGTCATACACACCAACAATCACTGTACCAAGGACATACGGTGTTGAAGCTACTTTAAGAAGCATAAGTACCATGAGAAACCAGCATGGACTGTATCCCGAGATCTCATGTTCCTATTTAGATTCCAAAGCTTTCGCATAGTCCCTTACCGACGCCTGCGCCGTAGCAACAAGTTCCGAGCGTTCAAATTGTCCCTCTCATGCGTGAAACCGTGCTATGCATGAAAGTCAGCGATCGATTTATATTCAGAAATATTTTCAGAGATATTTTCACGCAATAACTGCTCCTTTCTCGGACAACCTTGTGGAAACCATGAGCTCGCGCAGGCACGGAGAAGTCGGGGCGTCTCCGGGCGGAATAATAGAGAACCCGCTGATACAGAACACTGAAACATAGCTGCAGCTAGGGAATCTCGGAATCAGCATAGCATTGAGACTTGAGGCTAGTGGAGCCAAAGTTCTCTGGGGTTGCCGTGCGCAATGAAATGGACTCAAGTTCGACAACGGATATCGCGGAAACGGATTACTCCAAAGTCTTGACTGAGATCAATTGCTGCCGACGCTGACTTAAATTCAATGTAAGTCCCGATCAGGAGCCCGTGTCCTTAGGCATAAAAATTATAGAACCTTCTCTCATCTGTTCAAAACACGATGCCAAAACGATTCTCTGTCATTATTGTAGGTGCAGGTCCAGTTGGACTGATCACAGCCCTGAAGCTTGCTCGGGCAAACGTGAGTGTGGCAGTCCTGGACCGATCACCGACGACCAACGAGTCCCCGCGAGCTCTTCTTTACGGCTTACCCGCTGTCAAAGTTTTCCATGAAGCAGGCGTAGCAGATGAGCTTCGGGCAGCTGGACAGACGCCCACTCGGGTATCATGGCGCAAGCGCGACGGTGAAGTTCTGGCCAAGTTAGATGTCAGGTACCCCAAAAGAACTCAGGATCAGACACTAGTCCTCCCAGTAGGCGACTTGACAGCGATTCTGCACCAAATTCTGCTGAAAGAAGCCACTGCAACGGTGGAATTCAACCATGAAGTAACTGGCATAAGAGAAGAGTCCGGCAAAGCCATTCTCGACGTCGACATCCATGGGGTGAAAAATGGCGAGCACGACAAGTCGCATACAATATACGAGGCGGATTTCGTGGTTGGGTGTGACGGCGCTCGCAGTACTATTCGCCGAAGCCTCTTCGGACGCGACTTCCCTGGTATAACATGGGACAGGCCACTAATTGCGACTAATGTAAGTCAATCTCCTGAATCCCCGAGCGATTCACTTGAGCGCAATGGGTCCTCCTTCTATCTCTTTATGTTTTCTGTGGGTTCAATTAAGGGCAATACTTAGCTGACTGCTGCTAGGTGACATTCCGATTCGATGTTGGTGACTACGACGACGCTAACTTCATACACGACCCAGAACATGGCCATCTTTGTTCTAGAATCAACGGCAAGGATCTCTGGCGAGTAGCTTACGTTGAACAACCAGATTTGACCCTAGAAGACTACAAAGCTCGTCTTCATCCTAAGTTGAAGGCCTTGTTACCTGGCAATCCAGACCCCGAGCAGTACACGGTAGAGGCAATGAATCCTTACCGAATACATCAACGCCTAGCGCCTTCACTTCGTGTTGGTCGATTCCTTCTTGCCGGAGATGCGGCGCACTGTACGTTTGACACTACAAACCCCGGACCAGCTCTACCTGATTCCAAGCCTGATAGGTTAATGTTTTACATACCTATGATATTGGTTTGATTCTTACTAATTGTTAATGTCGCAGTGAATAACCCTTACGGTGGACTAGGGCTCACCACGGGAATTGTGGACGCCGGAGCCGTCAGCGATTGCCTCATCGGGGTGTTGTCCGGCAATGCAGATGATACGATTCTGGACAAGTACAGCGAGATCAGACGGGAGATCTTCACTAATTTCTCGGACAAGTATAGCCGAGAAAATTACCTGCGGGTTATAGACAGTCATCCCGAGACTCTTGCCAAGAGAGATCCCTTCATTCAAGCGTGCAAGGCGAGCGAGACCGACTCAGTAGTCTCGGACGCCTTGAACGAGTGGCCAATGGCCCTATATCACGACTTCACTATGTATTACAACAAGAAGGCCGCGGCATAAGCGAGGCAGCGACTAAAAGCTGCACAGTCTGGCTTACTACGATCGATGTCCATACAGGATCACTATCCGTACACTTCAAGCATCTCGCTCGCTTGGATACCGGTGCCGCGCGTCCAGGATTCGCTTTGTAGCGTCGTCACTCATCATCCCGGCGCGTTCAAGAAATGGACTTCAGGACAATGTAAGGCCGTTTCGAGGCTTGTGAGTTCTATTCGGGGCGCTCCTAACAGGAGGTGTGTGAGAAACCTGCCGAAGGGGGCGACAACTTTGCTATTGAGCGAGACGCATCTGTGAAGGAGCCTTCTTTGTGACAGGGGAGCCACAGCGCAAAGCATAGGTGTTCGTAGAAGATTTATGCCGACAACGGATGTTGGATGACTACCTTCTCAAAGCTGAGCTTGCCTTCTGCAGATGCTTTGATAGCCTCGAGAGCAGCCGAGGAATCTTGAATCACCCTTATATTTGGAAGCACGAATCTTTTTCCATAGTTCAATGCCACCCAGTCTGTCGCCCTTTTCAAAGGAATATCCTTCTCTGGTTGAGCCTTCAAGAAGCCACCAGGAGAAGGAAAGTCAAAACCCCGAGCAGCTGCAGCCATCCTCCACTTCTGATTGCCTTGAATAGGTAGCGCACTGGCATATTGTATCTCGGATGTCGACGATATCGCTTCGCACCTGCTCGTAGAGGAATCAGGACCTCTGGTGACAACGGTGTCAAAGATATATCGTAAAGGTTGCTCAGCCGAGTCCACTACCCGCTGGATGTCTTCCACGATACTGGCATCATTATAATCGAAGCACTTGTCCGCTCCGAGACCGAGAAGCGTGCTGTGATTTCTTGTTGACGCAACCGCCCAGATTGGACTCAAGCCAACAGCCTTGGCCAGCTGTATCGTCGCGATACCCACGGAGCTGGCACCGCCCCAGACTAGGATACCCCCTAAACGTGCCGTGGCAGAACTAGCAGAGTCTGGTAATGGAAGTCCAAACAAGTTGAAGAGCACATCTGCGGCAGTCCTTACAACAATGGACAGGACGGCAGCGTGAGCGTGGGGCACTCCGAGGGGGACCAGATGCCACATATGGTCTTCTTCTGCAATAGCAAAATCCTGATGAGCGCCATGGGAGCGAGGCCTCTGCCTGTTGGTAGCATTGGAGCCATAGATAAGATCGCCAGTGCTGAACACACAAGATGGTCCAGTTTTGATGATTCTTCCACAAAGTTCGTAGCCACAAACATTGTCATTGAGTCCAAAGTGCTGACCGTGCTTCAGATCGGCCGGACTGACTCCTGAGAACTCGACCTCGACCAGTGCTTGACCTCCGACTGGCTCATATGGCGTATCCCATGTTTGCAAGCTTAAGCAATTCTGATGATCAACGTATATCGCGTTGTTGACCGTCTGCATGGCTTCGACTGCACGGGACAGGCGACTGGATATAGTTGACTCGGTGATCGCGTGCGGAAAGCGGCTTCAGGTTGTTTAGCAACAAGATCTGGTGGAAAAAGAGGTCTGAACGTTGAATTCATCAAGCCGTACGATGGCAGCGCGAGGAAGTCGCCGTATTTAGACTAGCTCGTATGAACGCAGCCGTGCCCAACTGTACGGAGAGACACGGAGAGAGATTTCGGAGTCCTCATCAGTAGCGCGAGTCTCAGGTCCCCAGAAGTGTCACTTCACTGCTGCTAATATCGCTCCGAAACCGTCTCATCGCCATGGGCGGTCTCTGGGGAAGTCCGACTCGAGTCCGGCAATTTGTGGGAGCCTGTGAGTTGGCAGTAATCTTCTCCGCAAGCGGAGCACTGCCGATGGAGTCCCCACATCTACGCAAGGGAACCGGCCGGCATGACCTCTATGCATCCCGCGACGTCTCGCTGAACGTCGCTATCGCTGAAGTGACACGCAGTTTGTTCTCTTAAGGGGGCCTAAGTGCCCAACGAAGATTTTGTGTCGGCTAGTCGCATGATTGGTAGTATGCGCATTAAGATATAGATGTCTTTGCCGCGGCTTGTTGAGCTGTGGCCACTCTGGTATTTGAGAGGCATGATCATCGCAGGTATCGGTGTGCTGGTAAGCTCTGATTAATGCTCCGAAACAATACATCTGCACTATCTGAGAAGCTGACACTGACCTGCGTGCCAAATACTAGGTGATATACTGGTTCTGCCACCAATTGTTCATCTCCCCTCTGAGCAAATTCCCCGGTCCGTTCTGGGCAAGAACGACACCTTTCTGGCTGATGCTCGCGAGCCGACGAGGGAACCGATCAGAACGAGTCTCGGAGCTTCACCACAAACATGGCGATTTTGTGCGCATCGCCGCCAACCACATTTCGGTAAATAACCCCACGGCTCTTGAAGCCATTTACTCGCACAAAGCACGTCTCCCCAAGGGGCCTTATTACGATGCTTTTTTGCAAGGTCCGCAGAACGTATTCAATATGCGCGACTCTCGTCAGCATTCCCAAAGGAAGAGGATACTGCAGCCAGCCTTCTCGGAGAGCTCTTTGTCTCGCTTCGAGGCCAGAATGGACGGTATTCTACTGCAGTGGAGGCAAGAGCTGAGACAGCGCTCGAGACCTGAGTCAGGAGGACAGATCAATATCGCTCTTTGGTGTGAGTCTATCCATGCCATAGGCAAGCGAAAGTTCGAATGATACTGATTCAGGGTGCGTTTTGGGATTCACTAGTGAATCTGCTTGCTTTTGATTCAATTGGGAGTTTCTCATTCGGATTGCCAGGTGGATTCGGATTCTGCGCAAGAGGGCTGGATCACCTAAATCTTGGTCACACCATTTCCAGCCGAGCATCGATATGGAATGCTCTTGGGACGGTTCCTCGTTGGATGAGACCCTTTATGGCCTACCTGCCAATCGATAACTTCTACAGGTCTCTTGGCCAAGCAAAATCTCAGCTGTCGAGCTTTGCACAGGCGTCTTTGAAACAACGAGATCATTCTGACCACGCAACGGCGGACGTAGTCAGCTTGCTGTCAGGTTCGAAAGATCCTGATACGGGTGAGACTATTGATGACGATGTTATCCTCGCAGAGGCTACCGGATTCATCGCCGCTGGTAGTCACTCAACTGCTGTGACGATGACGCTGTTCGTAGACGCCGTTGCGAGGAATCACAACGTCCGTCAGCGACTCCAAGCAGAGCTTGATGCCGCATTTCCTGGTGACTTACCGGCGGACTGGGTCGCACCACGGGGTGTTGCAGCTGCGCTTCCTTATCTCATGGCAACTATCCGCGAGTCACAGCGCATGTTCCCAACATCCTCGATCGGGCTGGAGCGCGTTATTCCGGAAGGCGGCAGAACGATTTGCGGGCAGAGGCTGCCCGCTGGGGTACGTTTCATCGTCTAAATTTGTACTCTGGTCCATCCATACTGACATGTGACTCTGGCCTAGACCTTGATCAGCTCGCCGCTAGGCTGCGCACTTAAGGACCCACGTATATTCGACCAGCCGGACCAGTTTGATCCTGAACGATGGCTGGGTGCTGACAGCAAAGAATTGATGACACATTTTCATCCCTTTTCTCTTGGGCCGCGCGTGTGTCTAGGACGAGCGTGAGTATGCCCGCTTATGGTTATCGGCAAAATTTCTAACCTCATCATCGTTTAGATTCGCGACCTATGAAATGGTGAAGACTCTGGCCACATTCATTCGACTCTTTGATTTCGAGAGCGCGTCACCAAGTCCTCCGCAGCGCAGTGAGGGCTTCTTTGTAAATGTCGATGACTGTCAAATTCTGGTGCGGTCAAGGAAATGAAAAGACAAATCGGCCAGCAAACACTAAGTCTTGCGGTGAAGTTCTCTCGACGGTCGTGCATGATTTTGCTGACTGGGTTGGAAGCCCGGTAATGCCTCAACTCGGTAGGCTGAACAGCGCCATCGCCCCGATAGACCACCAAAGACGTCTTTGAAGCGCCACGCTCCGATCCTTTGGCTTTCCTCGCCAGGCTCTGCATTTGATTATTTTATTCGGTGAATGGTTCTACGTGGCTCATTGTGGTGCCCCTCGGCGATCACGGAGTACAGAATAGGAGCCGATGTCCAGGCGCTGAGCGTCATGTGCGAATAGCTTGCCATTGTCGATTGCTGCATTCGTCCACTCGGGCGGCCGGCATGCAGTACAATAGAGCTGTCTGTAAAGTCTTCGGAGCAGCATAGTAGAAGGCGTCCGGTCTAGCCTTGCAGTTGTACGAGGCTTGGATGGAGGACTGGCGTATGCAGCGCAGTATGGGATTGAGAAGGTAGCAAAATGGGTAGAAGATGCTCCGCCACAACCCCCAGGTTCAGCTTGTGTGGACCCCGCACGGGCTAATTTGACGCCCCTCGTTCTGATTTAAGCCTTCCAAGCTTACGTAAAGGCCCTGAGCAGCACCTGGTCATCGCGGCTTTGTCTTCATTCCGAAATCTCCTTCCTCGAAATTTCTCTTCACATATTCCGGCGGATTGTTGCGCAATCTCTGTAGAGCGTGGCGATCTGACCTCTGTATACTTTGCTCACCGATGACGAGTCACAAGTGTGCCCTTGCGCCGCTTGACATCGGTCGCAATGGGATTCTGCCCGTACTGCGGCCGCGCGTTCGGCCGCAATGAGCACCTTCAGCGCCATATTCTCACTCGTCTGTAGCATCCTCCCCATCTTCGCGTCGTTTGCAATACTGAAGCCTCGCAGACACAAAGGTGCTTCCTTTCCAGTGCCATGTCTGTAATATCTCGTTCGCGAGGCGGTAAGCCTATATGTTCAGATTTTCGGTGCCGGCCAGGTCTGACGACTGATATGCTAATCGCAACAGAGACGTGATACAGAAACACTATCAGTGCCACACGCAAGAAGAGATTAAAGACGCCATGGAGTCTGCGGGTGAAGATTTTCGGAGCGAGACGCCTGGCAGCAGAGTTGGATCCAAAGGTCGCACCACCATAGCGTGCGCGGGATGCGCGAGAAGCAAGACAAAGTGCGATCATGGACGCCCATGTGGGCGGTGTCGGTCGAAAGGCTTGGAATGTGTCAGCGGCACGCCTCGTCCTCGGACAGTGTCAAGACAGCAACTTCCATCCCTACACCCGCCTGACGTGCATGGCGACATTGCTGGCCAGCAGCAGCTCGCACCCCGACCGACCAGTGTACAGGCTGATTCTCCTCTCCAGCCTTTGCAGTCAAGGTCTTTCGGGGCCTCCACCTTATCTGGCGGTGCAGATAGTCAAGAACGATTCATTAATGGTGCGGTGTCCACGCCCGCAGTCGACCCCAGAGCCTCCACCAGCGTTTCCGACGCCGAAGACTTGGGCCTCGTCGGGAGCACAAACACTCCGCGATTGAATAGAATGGATCATGAGCTCTCCACATCAGAGGCATGCAGGGATCCGGTGACCAGCGCAGTGGCTGTTGTTCCAGACACTCTTGGGACAAAGGACGATTTCTCTTGGCAAGACCTTCCAGAATTCCATTACGTGATGGACCTGGATAACAATCTCGTCAGAGGCAACTCGGCCATGGACAACCTGAATTCAGATCTGGAACCAAACTTCTTCGCGCTGGACACGGCGCCTGAAGCAGCTTTGTACGGACTTTACATGGTATCGACAGACGTCTTCGATCTGGCGCAACCGTTTGACAACCCCGAAATCGGCAATACCAGCGACCTTGTCGACATATGTATGGACTCGCGCTTAAACGCTCGAAGCGCCGACAATCTCCAGCCAGAGCGCATAAAGCACCCAGAGATCGTCCCCGAGTTGCCGCGTTGGAGCATTTGCAAGTGCACACCAGTGCAGCACTTTACCCTTGCGGAAGACATCGAGATTGAGGCATTTACTCCGTCGGACTTGCTCTCGCTCGAGGGGCCGTGGAGCGATTCCATCGAAGAATGGAGAACACAAACGTTCCAGAAATACGAGCGCATCGTGCAGGTTGATCTGACCGAAGAGACAAGAGAATGGATGTTAGTCGTTCTCCAGGATTTGTTGCGACTTAGTCAAGATCTTTGCGGCACCGATCTTGACACAGACATGTTCGTGCCAGCTCTGATACCGAAGAAACGTCCCACAGCTCGACGAGCAAAGACTTTCATGTTGCTGCCTCCGAGCCAGTCCCTGCGGAGGTACTTAGAGATCTACCTCACTACCTTTGAGCCATTCACACCATCAATCCCGGCACTTTCACTCAATCCAAACAAGCTGGCCACAAGCAGTAATGAGAGGGGCGCGACGACGCTTCTGCTTTTGATGGTTGCCCTCGGGGCCATGCTAGATCCCGCTCTTAAAGCAAGATCATTCTCCACCGTCCTCCTAGGAATTTGCCAACATGCGATACTGGATGGGATTGGAAGAGAAAGTGGTGCAGTCAGACGCAGCCTTGTGCTTCACTGCGCCCTTGTCTACATCTCTGGTGCGGCATTCAGCGGCAGTCGGCTGCACATGGATTTATCGACGTGTCAGAGGCCAATGTTCATTGGGGCAAGTTACTATTTCCTATACCATGACTCTCGAGCGTTGCCATTCGCGCCCTCCGCGCGTCATCATGCAGATTTCTTCACCAACACGGCGTCTCTCGTTCATACTGACCGTCTGCTTCAGATGATAAAGCAGGCAGACTTTTTCAGCCCGACGCCGTTGGCCAACAGCGTCGCACAGGATTGTCATAACAAGTTTGATACCGTGTGGGAGCGGTGGATAGATCGTGAAAACGTGTCTAGGTTAGTGTGAGCCTAAAAGCATCATATCTGCTGACATGAACTACATCAGACTGGCCTATCTGTGGGTAATTGCAGATTTGGAAATCAGCCTCTTCTATGAGACTCCTCTTAGCATGAGTGTCACTGATTTACAGGCTTCGCTTCCCTCCTCAGAGCATCTATGGCTGGCCCCAAGTGCGGCAGCATGGAGAGCATGCTTTACAACCTCTGCTACGGGAGATGCCGAAGCTGTAGCCCAATATCTGCAAAAGCCGCGGCTCGGTCTTGATCAGCTCTTCTCGCTATTCTTACAGGATCTGATTGATGTGAAGGAGAACGATCTTCAACCACTACATCTACGGCTCCTCCTGTATCCAATCCACGGCCTAGTATCTCAGGCACGCCAGGCTTTGAGACTCGTCCCAAGAGATTCGCACGCGACCTTCTCCAGCATTGCACATTCTCTAGCAGCGCAGGCTGCAAGGGTCACTGAAGTTCAAAGCATTCTTCATCGTTGGTACAGATTGTATTGTGAGGTACACCCACGCGGCGTGCGAGAACAGGCTGTCAAGGACGCGGCTTTGATTACATATCACCTGATCAGCCTGAACGTATACGTTTCATTCAGCGACCTCGAAGGATTTATTCGCGAGAGCACAGTGGAGCCCAGAGCCACAAGCGTCCTCCAGAGAGGTTGGATACAAGATGCCGAGCACGCAGTATTTCATTGTGGCCAGATACTGCGACTGGTGCGTTGTGGAGATGTCAAGTTACGTCCGGTCTGGTGGAGCGCCGCTGTCTATCGCGTCACTATAGTCTTGCACAGCTTGAGTATAGGCAAGATGTTCAAAGAGGTAAATTCGCAACCAGCAATGAATCAGGCGAACAATCAGGTGGATGTTGTCCTCGACAAGTTGGAGCCAGACGATCCAATTCTGCAGCAATTCCTTTGCACCAAGACGGGAATACCATGCGTCACTTCAACGAATGGCCTTCTTGTGCCACTCTGCGAAGACCCGCATTCCGTTCAGCAAGCCTGCACTGACACTCTTGACGGAGGGTCGAGGACCTCGCGACTCACAGAAGGAATACGTGTGAAGCTCGAGGCGACCAGCCGACGTTGGCACGGACCTAGGTGAGAAGCTCGAGAGAACGAACTCTTAGCTCCTTGGGCGATCAGTGCAAAGTGGTACACGTCCCATGGTGTCTGTTACGACGCGGCAGCAACGAAATTGAGACGGAAACGTTTGGCCACGCGCTGGGTCATAGCGTCCATTGTTCGTCGACATGTTGTACAAACTCAGTCTCGACATGAGCTGACTGGACAATCCTCTGCATTCATTGTTGTGACATTTGGTTGAGCAAGCGCGCTCGTATAAGTATAGTAATACAGACAGTGCGAGTGATGCCTGGTCGGCTATATACAAGCTAGTGGCACATTGTGATTCGGGTATCAACGCGGCCGACGGCTGGGCATTGTCGGGCGTTCTAATTCCCAACTCCTTGAGTCCGGAAGGGACAAGCTTCGAGCCCACTCAAACCACTCCCATGCACCTCGGCTGCTGCGAATGTGAAAAAGTATCATCACGCTCGGCTGGAGGGCAAATAAGAGTAGTACCGGCGCAACCTTTCTGGGCTTGGGTGTCCGCATCGGGACCCCAAATCTTCCCGCTACCAATGGTTTCCGTCCCTCGCATATCGACGCTCAACCAAGCTCGCAGCACTCTCGAGTACATGGCGTCAGAACACAGTCTCAGTTGAGGCAGTCGAATCTCTCGCAAGTATGATGCTCACGGCAGTGGCCATGGCCTCCTCTCCTAGTGGTGATGTCGCATCGCCCGCTTTCAATGGGCCCATGCCACTCCATGATGTGGTTCCTGTGCTTATTATAGGCGCCGGACCGATCGGTCTATTGTCAGCTGTTCTTCTGAACAAATTAGGAGGTGCGTGAAGGCAAGCTGGTGCGGAGCAGAACTGATATGTAAAAGTCAAGTCGCTCATAGTTGAAAAATACCCTCAGCGACTCACAGCGCCGAAAGCACACGCTCTTGGCCCTCGAGCTCTAGAGATCTTGAGACAGGCTGGAGTTGACATCCCGAGCCTGAGGCAGCGAGGTACAAAGAGATCGGAGGGACGCACGGTGAGCGTTGTGACCAGCCTGGCAGGGCAGGAGCTACGACAGTATCCCTACGAGAGGAGCGACGCGGGTGCTTTGGACGTGACACCGGAGTTACTGCACAACGTAGCGCAGCCGATGACTGAGCAACACTTACTTGAGCACCTGGGAGGCCAGGTCGAGATCAGGAAGGGCCATGAGCTGGTGAGCTGCGTCCAAAGCCCGGCCGTTGTGGACGTGACGATTCAAGAACGTGCAACCAGCAAACAGTACATTGTGAGGGCAAATCATGTGGTTGCATGTGATGGTGCGCGAAGCAAGATGCGGCAGCTGCTAGGCATTGAGTGTGATGAACAGAGCACACCACAAATGCTCATGACCATCGAGATCAGCGCTGATCTCACAGACCTCGTCAAGCATAGACGCAGGATATTGTACAACATCCTGGACCCTGAAGCACACGGGGTGCTGATCGGGTACGATTTATCAAAGAAGCAGGTTCTCATCCACGGTTTTGATGTCAACACACATCCCATCAGCACGTGGGACGAAGAGCAATGTCGTAAGCTCGTCGAGATCGCAATCGGACAAAAGGTACCGTTCACGATCGACAGTTTCCGACCCTGGGCTCTGCAAAGCAGAATCGCATACACATACAGCAAGGGGAACTGCTTTTTGGTGGGTGATGCTGCACATTCCTTCCCCCTAGCGCTGGCATCGGGCTAAACACTGGTTTCGGAGACGCACATAATCTTGCATACAAGATTGCGGCCATACACCATGGAGTTGCACATCGGGACTTGCTCAGCAGCTATTCAACGGAGCGCCGTCCTGTTGCTGTCGCAAACTCGGCGCAAAGCGTCACCAATGGTATCCGTTTGCATGGGATGCTTCGTGCTCTGAAACTGCACCTGGGGACTGCAGATGAGGCTCGCCGGCGGATTCGAACCTTCGCGGAACATGGTGGAAGCAGTGACGCAGACGCTTCCGCTCGACTAGATGCCTTGTCTTGCAACTTTGACAACGTAAGTCCGGTGATCCCCCCGACCCGTCTCATTCAGTCCCGTCCTGGCCTGGAATCATGCCAGAGTGCCCGAGATTTTGACTGCTGACGTGCGAACTAGCTAAATCTTCACCTCGGCTATTCGTATGGGACATCGACCTGCCCTACGAAGTCCTCAGATTTCCAGCCCAAATTTACAGCTGGCTCGAGGCTGCCTCATCTGTGGATTAAACCATTAAACGATGCTGTACTTTCCCATGTGCCCGCTGTTAATCTCGACCACGTCTATGAACTCTCAGCAGAGGACAAGGTCTTACGACAGTACTCTACCCTAGATCTTTGCCACCTTAAGCAATTCACTCTCATTACGACCGCATCAAATTTTCAGAAAGCGACAACGACCTTGGACATACTGCAGCACAACTTCGCGGAGGCAGCACAGACTGTGCCACCAATTCGCACCGTGTACTTGGGAAAGGATTTCGAATTCGTTTGGCACGATGCGAGTCTGGAATGGCTATCTGCTTTCCATATGAGCCCTGGAGAGCAGGGAGTGGTGCTTTTGCGGCCTGATCAGCACATACTGCACGTGTGGGGTGACTTTCCATCGGCTCGGGAGCTTCGCGATAGCCTCTTGCCTGCTTTAGGGTTTGCTCAGTGACATGGTACTGTCGCATCGCTCGTGCTGCCTTGCCAAGAAAGAGAGCTGCGGTTCCCGTCAAGCTCTATCAAACGCAACGGGTGCAGATCTGTTCATTTTCGGGGAGTGTTTCGGTTACTGAGCATAGCGCTCGAGGCCTCCTAGCCTGAGAGCATTGTGGGCGGACGAAAGACAATACTATATCGCTAGATGCCTCTTATACGCTAGAGCTATCTTTTGATGACCAGACACAGTTTTACTGTCCCTCCGTAGGTCTCAGAGAGATTGCTCTGGGTGACAATAGTTTTCGATTATCGCACAAAGCACGCGTAGCATTGCCTTCCGCCATGGTAAGCGACGTGTGTCACACAAGCTGTAGGCAAGACATGCTGACTACATCGTCAGTCTCTATGAGCACGGTTCGGCCCCTGTCAACCATCGGAACCGGACTCCAATTGTTGGAATGCCGAAAGCATGGGGTACGCTAACGTGCTAAGGGCCAAGCATTGGGGAGAGTCCGATAGTCATTCCGACCATCGTTACTGTTTCAGTTTCACGGCAAGCCTGCGTCACCGTCATGCCGTAGACAGCCAGAACGGCGATAGCTTTTGAGTCGTTGGATCTTGAAAGCCTGCGAAATCTTGTTGGGCGTGCCTGCGCACCACTTGTTGGTATAGACCGTTCTCTCCTTCAACTTGGGGCTTTTGGAACGTCAACATGGTGGATTGGGAGACCAACGAGTTCATGTCCGCTTGGGATAAGGAGTATGTGTCAACCAATATCTCGCCATCCGCTCGAGCCTACGATCAGGAGTTGTTTTTGGGCATAAATTCAGATTTGGTCTCTGCCCAAACTCTGCTGAAAGACCTGGCATATACTATAATTGTGAGTCCCTATATGTGCGCATTTTCTGAAATCGGGCTGATTCGTGGCGACAGGCAGCAGCCTGTTGTGCGGTCAACAGAGCCGATGTTGTTGGGCGCTTCTTCGACAGTCTGACCTCGAACTCTACGCCTGAGGAGTCAGAACACGTGTTCCTTCGGATGAAAGAAGCGATCACTATCATATTCCCATACGTGGGCATGCCGACCTGCATACCGGCGTGCTATGGCATGATTGGAGTCGCTCAACGCAAGGGAAAAGAGTACGCCTCCGTCAAATCTGTACGTGGTTCCACTGTGGGAGAGGAAGACGTCAGGAAAGGCGCGCAGCTACGTCAGAAGGTCTATGCAGGGGTTGGTAATTCTGAAATCTTCGGATTAATGGACCAGTACTTTACGGATCTGTGTAAGCGCTCATGTCAGATTCCAGTGCTGCAAGCAGCTCATTTGAAGCAGTTCAGACGTCCACGTCCGTGATTTGGGGCCACCTCATCGTAAAGGCCAATGAGACTGTTTTCGAAGAGAATGAGTCACATTTGATTGTCGCAGCCGCTATTGTCGCCTTGGGGGTCAGACGCCAAGCGAGAAGCCATCTTAAAGCTACTTTAGGCATCGGGAATACGACATCCTGTGTCAAGGCAGTGGTAGATGCAATTACGAAGATAGCAGCGTGGCAGATCGTCCACCCATCGGCCCGTTTGATATCGATGCTTTGGCAAGTGTGATTGCCGGGAAGTGAATGTCCACAATCATACTGAGATACAGATATGGGTAGGAGGGTTACGCCCCTTTCCTCTGAGAATGCTGGTAGAAGGGCGATGCTGTCTAGCTATAGAGATAGAACTCCCCGGGCGTGGGACGCCAAGCTTTATCGCATGTCCATCGACATCTACCCTTTAACGCCAGCGAGGAGTACACTGGTCACATGGTAGTAGCGCTCGTGGTGCTATGTTGGGGGGCGTTGATTGGTTGCAAGACGGTTCGAGACAATCGCGTTTGTGTGGTGCGCAATTCTTTGAGGATAGCAAGTCAAGTACACGCAAAGACGCCTCCTCGGCGCCTACTATGTGCAAATTCACGGTGTGTGAAAGTTGTGTTTCGACAGGAGAGCAAGTCTCGTGGAGCTCGGTATCTCAGCTATCATGGCACGACATGTGTTGCGCGTAATGGTATCGTGGTTTAATCCCGATCACGGGTTTCGGAA
The DNA here is from genome assembly GCF_001299255.1 of Cyphellophora attinorum. Taxonomy (NCBI): domain Eukaryota; kingdom Fungi; phylum Ascomycota; class Eurotiomycetes; order Chaetothyriales; family Cyphellophoraceae; genus Cyphellophora; species Cyphellophora attinorum. The sequence goes on from NW_017253279.1 coordinate 20,535, forward strand.
CGGCACCTTGAGATTATGTCATCGAGAGGCGTGTATATCGGACCCGGATGATGTCGTGCCCGCAATCCTATACAGCTCTAGCAACGCTTTGCCGTAGTCGTTCCCATTCGGAGTTCTTACTGTGGTGTGAATATGAAATGGCAGAGGTAGTGCGTTGTTCAGGAACACACCAGAGTGGTGGTCGAACTCGATGAGGACGACGGGTGAATGTATCTTGTAGTAGAACCCTTCGTCGCGAGTAAAGTGGCCAATCCAAGCAAAATATGTCGCATCCCAGTGATTTTCAATGTCGCGAAGCTTAATAGCCAGTACCCTTTCAGGAAGATAGTCGAGACTTAGTGTCAGAAGCTTGCGGATAATGTCCTGCTGCGTTGATGAAAACGTTGAGACCAACTCTCCTTCATACGGGATGACACGATTGTCCTGGAAAGCACCTCCCAGGTGACGCTGATCTGCCTTGTGATATCGCCACCCTGGGTATTCAATGCCTTGAAGCTCCTGGTAAACACAGACACGGGAGCGCTCAGCTTCCGTGAATGAGGATATAAGCTTTAGTGCAGTCTGCTCCTGATCCACGAAGAGCTCAGTGCCAGCGTTAGGCCCCCTATCTATGCAGTTAGGTTCCGCACCCATGAATACAGGTGAGATCACCATCTGCGTTCGGAGTACAAAGCAGTTCATGCTCAGATGATGACCAAATATCTGCCAACCCCATGGCTCGGACGTAGAAGGCGTTCCAAAAAGCGTGAAATTATAGGAGTTAACGTTAAGGACACCTGTCCCATTGACGGTCTCGCCAAGGAAATGATTGATATTCATGCACCCTCGAATTTTTGTGTAGCCAGCGTGGGACAGACTGGCGCGTAAAAGGCTGTGTACAGCAATGATAATCTCCTCGGAAGTCTCTTCAAGCCGCATGCCGTGTCGCGATAAATAGATCTCTGGGTTCATCCAAGCACGCCATTCTTGAGCATCGATACCAAGCTTTAGCACACTGCTCTTTGTCGAGCCGGTCAGCGACAGGATTTTGGCGGCAGCCTTGACCATGTCATTGATAGGCGCGCCGTGATCGTCCCCTTCGTTGGCTAGATTGAAAAGATCACGCACCAATACGCCATCGTTGGTAATTCCCTTGTATGGCTGCTGGTGTAGCCGCATCCAATGCTCTTTCCATTCCTTTATGAATGAATCTTCGCAGCGCAAATCCGCCCATCTATAAGCATCAGCATGAGAGAGCTCGATGCTTCGTTTGCAGTCTGTCGGAGGAATGAAATCCCTCCAGTTGGTCGACCTGGACATTGATTTCTCCATGCCTAAGTACTTTGGAAAGACCTAGGCACTGGCTAGTAGGTTGCTCGTAAAGATCTAAGCGCTGTGCCTGACGCCGAAGCCAGTCTATACCTCGTGGCTTAATGCGTCCAACCGAAGCAGAGTACCTGTCTGTGTAGTCTAGCATTCGGCCGCGTTCAAATTGTGCACTAGGCACCATTCCCAAATCGGCACACGTGGCTTGCTGGGGTTGCCGATGAGAAACTCCATCTCGCCTCGGCCCACGAAACCATGGTGCGTAAAACACAAATCGCATACACTGCCGGAGCTAAGGCTCGGCGCTCTTTAGCAATTACGTTTTCATGCTGCATCACAGTGATAGCAGGGCAAGACGCTTAAGGTGTCCGTGTATCATAACGTGTTGTCTCGGCCGCGAGGCGCTTACAGAGTCCTGGTTACCGGTCAAGATGAAGCTCGACATTGACGTGGCTGAGTATGCAGGAGTAGCAGAGATTCAAAGTACAGCCCTTGCCGGTTCGTGGACAATTCTGTTCACACAACTGCCTAGTTGTTCGATTCTGACCTCCACGATGTCTCCGTCTTGTAGCCAGGGTTTAGGTTCTGGCAGGCCCAACACTACACCACCTGGCGTCCCAGTCATGATGACTGTACCTTTCCTCAAAGTCGAGCCTTGACTGAGGAAGCTGATAATAGACTGCACGTCGAATAACAAATCTTCCGTACTAGAATCCTGACGTTTCTCGCCGTTTACGAACGTCTGAAGATGCAATTTATTCCCAGAACCGACCACACTGGGCGAAACGAGCATAGGACCAAGAGGGGCGAAGGTGTCAAAGGACTTCGCAAACGACCATTGAGGCACCCCACCGGCGAAGTCCGGGTCTCGCTGCCAGGTCCTGGCCGAAACGTCGTTAGAGCACACGAAGCCCGCAACGTGCTCTAAGGCGTCTTCGCGAGAGATGTTCTTGCCAGTCTTGCCGATCACGACCGCCAATTCGCCCTCGTAATCGATTTGTTTGCCCTGCGCGACTGTCGGAACTTCGACGTTCGCGTCCCACGCCGCAACAGCTGAGGAAGGCTTCATGAACATGGACGGATAAGCAGGAGCCTTTCGACCAGTTTCTCGAACTAAAACCCGTTAGCTGCTTGTCCAGCGACTCAGTCATGGGTAGAATGCACTCACTGTGCTTCATGTAATTGAGACCAATACATTTGAAGACTTCAACATGTTGCTCGTCGAGTACACCGAGGAGTCTTACGACTTTGACCTTGTCGTCAGTCGCTACTAGCGTGAACGGGTCCTGTCCAGCCAGTCTAATAGCATATAGGGTTCGCTCTCGTACAGAATCAAGGAGATCGTCCCCATTGTTCACACAAGCGTCGCCGAAGCCCACGATGCCAGACTCGTCCACGAATCGAATCAAACGCTGCCACGCCATCTGTACACTCGCATTCAACTTAGGTAGCACGGCGTTACATGGCTACTGCTAGCTCCTTTTCTTATGAGCGAGCAAGTGGCGACACCTGAGCAGAGTTGCACAACACTTGGCTTGGCCGTTGTGGGGACGATAACGTCCGAGGGAATCAAAAAGCGTAATAAGAGTCTTTCGGATGGGGCGTCGGAGTCCCCACTCCGTGCCGGCTGTAGTGAGCCAAGATTTTGGGACGCTTCCTAGAAAGTAGAAGCGGCAAAGCGGCGGCATACAAGTGGTGTCCATCGGTAAAGATCATCGCAAGTGGTTGGCCCTTATGGTAAGACTACCTGAATCCAGGTCGCCAGACTGAGCACATCATCGACCAATGCGAACTATTGATTGATATATTATAGTTACTTACAGATGGGTAAGGAGAATCTGACCGACCTCCGATACTATCAAGTTGTAGGCCTTGGCAAGGCTGCAAGGCTGTCATTCTGACACAAACAGCATGTACCATCCTGCTGGTCACGTTCCGAGATCGCTAGGAAGCTGCACTGTGTAGAATGTCCTACTGAGTAGGTTCTCATCGTATCTTACCCATATACTTAGTAGGGTCCGAGAGAAACGCGAGTCGCTGAGTTCGTATTGGCAATCAAGTGCTGTATGCTTTGCTGCTGAGTTTCCCCGCCTACACACAAGGCGGAGACTGTTCCGAAATACCCCGTGACGCGTCCACCCGTATGACCTCATCCCGAACTATATGTAGCCAAGTCTCTAACTATCTTAGCGGGTGATCCGAGTCAGATCTTTATTCTCACATATGGATGACACCGTGAACGGCGCATTCACACTTAAGTCTGCGCCAAGGATGCGCTTAGCATGAACAACGGCGCCCGAGAGGTTCCTTCCACCCGCCGACCACGTGTAGAACATGGCAGACGGTCAAGGAATGGTATGTTTTGACATTGATTGAAAGCTCAACAAGCTCCTCTAATTGGCTGCTGCAGGCTGCCAGACTTGTATCACGAAAAGAGTGAAGTGCGACGAGGCACGTCCGCAGTGCAGAAGGTGCCTTCGCTTACAGCTCCCATGTCAGTGGAGGGATACTGCTGAGCCCATTTCCCAGAGAAGGCGAGGACTCGGCCCTATAAAAAGTCGACAGGCGGAGTGGTTCCCTTGCCAGATCTTACCTAAGCCTCTTGATGCAGCAGTCAGGTCGACTTGTGATGAAGAGCCGTCGTCTGTAAGAAACCACTCGTCCATGGTCAATGGCATCCTAGTAGAGCAGCGACTCACCTCTACGCCAACAACACCCCACAACTTGAGGAATACTGAGTCAGCTCCTGGACTCCAGAATGTCCCTACGAGCGTCTCGTACAGCCTGTTGACGCAGCACATGATGTTTTTGTCAAATCGCACAACCAACTCCAGTTATCTCAGCAACGTGGCCGACACTACAGCGTTCGTCTATTTCCAGAGGATATTTGCCGGCTTGAAATCTACGAGACACTCCCCGACGTCTGCACATTTCATCTTCAGCCAATACGCTAAGAAGCTCCCAATAGCAATGCATTTTTTGCTTGCCGTATCCCACGCCGAGCTCTGCGTGGAACAGAGAGTCAGCTTTCAGGCGCCTTCCGAGTCACTCACGCACTTCGAGGCAGGGTCTGAGTTGCTTCGAGTTCGTCTCAAGACATTCTCAACAGCTAGGGATCACCTAGAGACGATGCTCACATATCTGTATCTGTTTCAGTTCTGGCTGAGGCGGGAACGATGGTTTGCCAAGGAGCTGCAGGATCTCAGTATGTCGGTCCTACTCTATGTCAAGGCTTTCTCTCTAGATGAAATCTGTGGCGCAGCAGACGACGACTGTACATCACAAGACGCGATCGAGAAGGCTTTGGTATCACGAGTTCTTTGCTATTTGTTCGACCGTGATGGATTTGCAGCTTTTAGCGGATATGCTGGATTCTTTGCCAATGTCGCAATGCAGAATGCAGAGCTTTGGCAGAAGATATGGCTTCGATTTCAAGCAGCCTTCCCGCTGGCATCTCGTCGTGAGGCCGCAGTGATTGAAGTATACTATCGGCTTATTTGGATTCATCACGAAGTCAATTGCTACAGTCTACAGAGGAAGGACGATTCGCGAGCCAGTACTCGCATTAAGAACCAACTTCGCGAAATCAGGGTGGTATGTTACTGTCCCAGCGTGCTATGTGACGAACTGACCCTTTCAGAGGGAAAGCTGGATGTTTGGTCTTATGGCACACCGTCACTCAGACGTCCCGGAACCATCGACCATGAGACTTGTCGCCGTGGCGTTCTATCACGCCATAGTGATATACCACTATCGATGCCGTTCGTCGCCCTTTGGTGCTTCGCCTGTTCCGGAGGACATACAGGAAGCACTCAAAGGGCTATTCACCTGCACACGCTTCGCAGTCCGGACACGATCTGTACAGCTTCTCGAGCGATTTCAATGGTCGCTATTTATTGCTGGAGTTGAAACGAATGATGTGGCAAACACGGAATGGGTTCGAGAATCCCTTGCAGACGCAGTTCTCAAGGACGTGTTTGGGGTGGTCAGGGACGTGAAGAGAAACAGTCATGGTTGCATATCTCTTGGAACTGTACGGTCGCTCTTCACCTGTAACGGATGTGAATAGTGTTGCATAATCTTGAGCCTCAACGCACTTCCACAGTCTTGTGCAGTGGCGCTGGTCGTATGTCCTGAGTCGGAGCCAAACGCCAGCTAGCATTCGTACGCGCCATTGCCGAATGATCTAGACCGCGGCAATCGAGTCGATCGTAAAGTCTAACAGCTCGGCCACTTGCCGCAATCGAAATGCCGAAAAAGTCCTCAGACTTGTTGGAGGGATCTCCGTGCGGAGAAGACCTCCCAGTCAGACGCGACTGACATCTCTTTGTTGCTTCGACTTAGGTGCAAGAGATAAAGGGCAACCGAGGCCGCAAGTTATCGTTCCTCCTGCCTGTCGATGAACAGCCAATTGGGGCGTTGATGAGTAGCGAAAGGCTACGGAAAGGAGATGCAACCCGACAAAACAGTGTGCATCCAGTCATGTCGCGCCGACGCAGTGGTGACCCCCAGTCAGCAGTGTACGCTCGTAGGCAAGATCGACCGCCGGTTGGTTGTTCTCATTCTATAACTTGTGGCTTACTGGCTAATCTCAACAGGCTCATGCCACTTCTTATTGTGTCATATGGACTACAGTACCTCGACAAGCTTGCATTGTCCTATGGCGCCATCATGGGGCTTCGAACAGACCTGGTTCGCGTTCCTCCCGCGGGACATTCATGGTCAAGTGTTGACCATGTCTCCAGTCTCTTAAAGACCAAGAGTACAGCTGGGCAGCAAGCGTATTCTATGCCGGCTATCTGGTGGCGTCGTATCCTGTTTGTGCAGGATTTGTTCGCTTCCCCATTGGCAAATACTTGAGCATGCTAGTGTATGTTCGGTGCCAACTTCTCACAGCCTTGCACTGACCTGGAAGTTTTGCCTGGGGTATCGTGCTCACATTGCACGTCAGCATCACAAGCTTCGCGGGCCTTGTGGTTGCCCGCTTCTTTTTAGGCGCACTCGAGAGTGCTATCTCGCGGGATTCTCCTTGATAACGAGCATGTGGTATATCCCTAAGGAACACAACACAAGACATCTTCTATGGTTTGCTGGCAATGCGCTAGGTAATATCACCGGCTCGGCGATTGTTTATGGCATTCTCCAATATCATGGGACATTTTCGCATTGGAAGGTGAGTTTGCCGCATCTCACAGTGGTCTCAATCTCCGGCTAATGCTGCTGAGATCCTCTTTGTTCTTCTCGGTCTTCTGACAGTGTGCTGGTCCACTGTTCTATGGTTCTTCTTGCCCGACACACCTGGCACCGCAGAGTTCCTGAATTCCTGGGAGCGTCAAGTCGCGGCTTTGCGCCCCAAACTCTTTCAACACACCACCCAGACAAAGAGATACAGTACTTCACAACTGCGACTTACACTCTGCAACCCGATCGTCTGGTGGTTCTTCGTTTTCACGTTCGTTATATGCGTTCCCAATGGTGGACTGACATCGGTAGGAGTATTGACGGCTCTCTCAGGATATCGCTTACCTATCCATCAGTTCTCGACTATCATTATTCGCGACTTCGGCTACAGCGTAGATAGGACGATTTTGTTGGGGATTCCAGGCGCCGTCTTTCAACTAGTCGCAATTTTTGCGGCGTGGATTGTCACGTCTCATGTGAGGCGATCTCGCGCAAATACCATGGCAGCCGTTTCGATCATCGGTTTGGCTGGAATTTTAATGGTAAAGCTGGTCCCTGCGCCATCTCACTTGACAAGACTTGCTGGACTTTGGCTTGTCATGGCGGTGGCTCCGGTATTTCCCCTTCTGCTTTCGCTTGCCTCGAGCAACGTTACAGGCTTCACTGCTAAGTCGACCGCAATGGCCATGATAGCGGTGGCCTATGCGGGAGGTAATTGGGCTGGGCCTCAGGTTTTCGTCGCTTCAGAAGCTCCAAAGTATGGCGTGAGTTATTCCTTGACGACATCGCGAGCCTCTTTGGACGACGTGTCTTTGCTAACGAGCGGCCTCAACCTTGCAGACTGCGTATACAGCAATACTTATTTGCAACGCTTCAGCAATCGCATTGCTTGTTGTTTTGCGCCTGTCTCTGACGAAAGCCAACAAAAGACGCGACCAACGACAAGGCTGTCACTTAGACCCCGAAGCAACTCGTTCTGTCGATGCGCGGAACCACACAAACCTGGACGGAGTCGACGAGACCACAAAAGAGATCGAAGACTTCAGATATATCGTGTAGAACATGGACAAATTCGAGTGTAACGGCCGCACAAAGCCCTTTCTCCTTGTTGACACTTACTGTCCGAGGCTGAAGCTGATATTCCTATGCGAAATTCACTGTCGATCACAGCGTACAGAGGCGGTTGCTCCCAAGTGAAGGCGCGCATTCCAAATGAAAGCCTCATGTAGCCCTCCTGGCGTCTTTAGTTCGACTGTAAGACCCCTGCCATTTCCAGAATTCCATCCCTCTTGCCAGGTTATGACTGTTCATCGAGACTCTTGTGCGGGAGAAGGCACAAGGGCAAGTAGGCACGGTCACTTGGCGCCCATTCATCTACTACATGGCATGCTACAAGCGGCTGGCTGACGGAAGAGCCGGAGGGGTGTAGAGCAGAGCGCCGTGAGTAGCTGGGAATGACGATGGGGTTACGGCCGCAGCGATCTTTCGCCAAAGGCCGTGCAATTATTCGGGAAGTACAAGGTAAGTCTCTGACTCGAGGCTGGCGATAGTCTGTGTACGCGAAACGTCATTGCTTTTAACATGTATGCTGATAGCGTTACGACAGCCGCATAGCCGAGGTCGTGCCTGAAGATGGTTCCTTGCGCAGGGCACGACGTGAAACGCTGTCAGGTCAGCTCGAAGGTGTGACGAATCTTCAAATTTACATCATCCGTGATTGGTCAATTTAGTCGAGCAACTCAAGCCCACACTAAGCTTTGACCAAGCTTTGCTGCTTTTTGGCGGGACCCACACACACTTTGGTAGGGTCACTACACTACATGCCACTACCCTTAAAGTGAGCGTCAGGATAGGAATGCTGCTTCTCTCAGCATCAGATTTCGGCTCAGAAGTTGATTCGATTGGCGATAGGCATGTCGAGTGGTATCATCTGCTGTTGGCGGCCACAATATGCATGATTGGCTGTAATTATCGACGAATCTGAACACATTCAATAAAGCTTCATTTTTTGAAGCGCAGCAAGCAACTTCGATAAAGACTATCTGATCCGAATCAAATCTCTAAATCGAGAAGAGTCTGTGGCAACGATGTTTGCTCCTGATGTCTTATAAGGACCGATGTGCCTCTGCTCGCACCGTTCAGGTGAGGATAATAAGTGTAACAATAGCACAGCGCCCCGACGCGGTGACCTCCCAGCCTCGACATCACGGCTTGATCCTCGAGTTCGAGACGAAATATCGCACTACCTTCGCACTGCCGACGGAGCCATTGACGTCTCTATATCGGCAATATGGCCTTAATGAGTCTAATCAGTCTGCTTCTCGTCTGGCAATTCTCCTCTGCGGATGCAGGCAGTCACTCCTTGCACAAGCGTGAGAATTGTTGCAGTCAAAAGCCGTACGCAGACGTCGCTCGTCAGGTCGCTCAGTATCCTATAGCCCAGGAGTTCTGCTCTCTTGCATATCCTATCGCATGCACGACTACTGCGACTACCGCTTCGAGCAAGATACAGGGCTGCCAACCAGCCTCCAAGCCTGTCAGTCCCAAACAAGAACTTGCGGCATGGATCAAGTGCGCAGAAGAAGGCTCTGCTTGTCTTTCCAGAGTCTGCTCTTGTATTGAGACACCTCAGGTAAGTCCATCTGCGACGCCGATTTATAAGCCATTGACGCTGACTCGGGCCATTAGCCTTGCCCTTTGACGGGGAAGAGCACCGCTTCCAAAGTCACTACTAAAGCAACTACAGCTACTAGTATTGCCACGACATCGCCCTCCACGACGCTCTCGACGACGTTCTCAACAGCACCCTCTACAACGCCCTTGACGACGCCCTTGACGACGCCTTCGACAACACCCTCGACAACGCCTTCGACAACACTCTCGACAACGCCTTCGACAACACCTTCTACAACACCTTCTACAGCACCTTCTATAACGCCCTCGCCGACGCCTTCGACAACATCCTCTACAACGACGTCGACGACGCCCTCTACGACGCCCTCAACAACATCCGCGACGGCGACGACGACGACTAGCACTATAGCAACGACGACGTCTGCCGGCCCAGTCCCTTCCGGCACGATTTTATTTTACAATGATTTAGCTGCAAATTCGTGTCCAGCAAGCTCGAATTTCGCCAATGCCGCCATTTCCAGTGGTCAATGTCTGAACCTCTCGGGAAACGAGCAAAAGGCGGTCAATTTCGAATTGTCCAACCTCAATCTGCAAGGATGCTCCTCCTGCATGATTTATGCCTATCAATCCAGTGATTGCGGAGGGATAGAGGATAGTAATGGTGGTGCTGGGGCGTGTATCTATACGGCTGGCATCGTTGCATCGCTCGAATTAGTGTGCTCAGGTTGTGATTAGAGAAACGGATAATTGATCCTGGTTCTGACTATTTGTGAGTATAGTCCTAGCATAGCTGTCCTTGTGAGATCTACTCCAGTGCTGAGCGCCTACGGCAAGGCTACCCGGATCCAGGTCGCAAGACTAGGCACGTCATCATCCAATGCAAACAGCATATACCATCCTGCTGGTAACGTTCCATAGTCGCTGGGAAGCTGCACTGTATACTGGACGTCACTCCCATTTGGTGCTTGTGATATCGGCCGTAGAGGCACCCTTCGCTGATCCGTGTCCGTGCTATGCGTTGCCGAGCCTGCCCGCACAATTGCGAACGTATGTCCTGCCTGAGAGTAGACGGGAGGTGAAACTGTAATCGTTACCTCTGCTCCAGCTGTGAAGCTTAGGGCTGTCGTCGACTCGTCCGTGCCTGTGCGAGTAATAAATGGTCGCTTTGCGTACTCATTGCCCTTGAATAGATATGGCGGCTCGTAGATACTTCCGTCAAGATGATTCCAGCGACATGGCCCGCACAACCCTCCGCCACCTGTAAACACTGTTCCATCTGGCAGAAGTATCGCGACCGAGTGATACGTCCGCGGTATAGGCTGCATAGCATCGAGCAGTCGAAATGATTTGGTCCTTGGATCGAACATCTCGGAGTAATAGATAGCCTGATAGTCGGTGAAGATGTCTGAGAAAGCTTGTCCTCCTGTGACGAAAACCTCGCCCGTCGGAAGTACCACGCTATTCGCTTGCACGCGTGGATAGACCATGTCTGGCGCCCGACTGACATCCACAGATCCATTGGCTGCGCTGGGCAAGCTGACGAGATGGGCAGCATAGTGGCCAACAGTGTTGTCGTAACTCGGAGAGCCGCCAGCCGTCAAGATCTTCCCAACGTCATACATGACCGCATTGCCACACATGCTGTCCTCGGCGTCACCTCGAAGGCCCGCAGGACTATAACTGCCCGATCCGTTGGCGTAAAACCAGTTCATCGCTTTACTGGGCCCGGCCTGGAAGATAGAGCCGTCCTTCCAGCCGAAGAGCCATGCATGATTGTCCGATCGATAGATACCTTTCTTGTCCTGTGTCTGCATTGGCGCCGTTGGACAGCCAGGAAGTTCTGTCCAGGTATCTGCTCTGGTGTCGTAGATTTCTCCGTACTTGGTCACGTTGGGACCACTCCAGCTGCCACCAAGCACAAACACATCGCCGTTGGAGGTAAGCACGCTAGATTGATAGCCTCGTCCGATGTGCATTGGCGATGCAGCTGTCCAATTCCCAATGTCGGCGTCATAAACACTGACTGGCTTATCTGTCGAGCCTCCCGAGACAATCATCCGGCCCATGGCGTCCAAGGTAATCCCAGGGCAAAACATGTTCTGCGGACGTGTCAGCTAAGGTCGTTTCAAGTAGGCTCTCCGTGGGCTCAATCACATTTCCCGACCTTTCCTAGCATATCCTGGTCCGAGCACTAACCCCGAGCACACTGATCGTAGCACCTAGCAGAAGGCGCAGGAAGGACACTGGGCAGGTATGCGGGTGGCGGAATGAGGAGCAGTAGGAGGAAGGAAGTGAGGAGGCCCTGGCCACCAGGAGAACTTACGTGATGAGTATTGGCTACCTTCTCGACCGTGACATGTTGTGTAGAGATGTCCATCTCGGCGAAATGAGTGAATCTGCTCTGTGTTGTTGTACGTAATTGTGTAATCGTCCTCGTAGTCGGCAGACCAAGCCAATAGCTTCTGTGAGTTTGGTAGAAGCGCAACGGCGACTGGTATAACTGGAAAGTCGATCGTGCGGCCCCAACTGCCAGTGACCTCCTTCTCAAGAGGCTTGGTGATATCCAGTGCCGTCAGATAGGCTACGTCCGTAGCATTGCTTGACACAAATCTGACCGCTTTGTCGGCGCTTGCGAGAGTACACCTCTGATCCAACTCTCGATATGATATCGCAGCACAGCCTTCCTCGGTGTCGCAAGCTATGAGACACTCATTCATCGATCCCATGTAAGTCGAGCGAAGCGCGGTCTCAGGTATTACGTCGGTCTTGCACTGTAAAGTGTAGTCTCTTCGCTCTGGTAGCTGTACTCGTCCACCTTGCGCCAGAAGTGCTGAGCATTTCGTATCTGCTGTCTTGTAAGCCAGTGAAGATCCATTTCGTGGCGCAGGATTGATGGCTCGGCCGATAAGGACTGCCTGTAGCAAGCAATTCGTCGAGTTCGTCCTTGCCTGTTCCTTGAACGTTGCAGCTGTGCATGACGTTGTGTTCTCGCAACGCTCGATGCAGTCGGCGAGCGATACACTGTTGCCGCTCCAGATCTTTCCCATTTCTTCGGGCAAGTCAGAATTGCATGTCACAGCGAATTCGGTCCCGCCGCTTGACTGTATGCGCTTGTTGTTGCTGCTAAGCAAGCCTGAACATCCTGGTGCGTTCACGAGCGCATTTTTGGAAGAGTCGTCCGGCGACCCTACGTTGCTCGACACTGTGAGTGCATTCTGCGTCTGTATTACTTCGGTTGATCTCGCCGATGTGGAAGATGTCCTCACCTGAGCAAAAAGAGCAAGTATACCAAGGGATTGTGATGTCTTCATCATTGAAGGAGACCCGGCTAAGAGCTTGTTACCAAAGCTCGTGCTGTAGTATGCAAGATAGCATAGCCCTAGCGCTGTATACGGGTACGATATATTAGACTTATTGTCTGTGAATCATGTGGTAAGCACAGCACGAAACCAAGTATGGAGGCTAATGGACATCCGCGTCAGTTTAGGGGAGCGTTGACGCTATATATAAACCAGATACGCTCGAAACACTTGCTGTACACAAATCCGCGTGCTGAGGCATTTGACTTTGCGATCAGAATAGCTTTCGTAAAGTTGTGGCTTGTCGTGTGGACTTTCGTGCCTTCGCGCCTAAGGCGCGAGAAAGGGTTGCCGCCCGCCACTGCTGAGGCAGCCTGGTATGGCAGGTCGAGAGGAAGCTCTTGAAACATACGAAGGCGTCGCTCGTACATCGACCTGCTCATCTCGGTCCCGTACAGAGTATGTGAGGTCCACGGACGGTCTGCCAAGTGACGGCCACGCGATTGACGTGCCTGTCATTACCCACAGCTTCGAGCGATACACCTTCCACGCGTCCTTCTCGAAGCGGACCACGGCTTGAGCCACGTGCAAGAGCTGAAGGCCAACGCATGTACAGAAAAGAGAGGGTTGCGCTTTCAATTTCGCCAAGTCAGCTGAGGCTGAACAAGGCTTGAGCTCACGCGTCTCGCCAAGCTACCAAGTGCCAAGCTGAAACTTGGCACGTGATTGCACATCTTCGAGTGGCATCCCCTCATGGTAAGGCTGCCGTACAGCCTGGTTAGCACAACCTTTCGGTTTTGGTTTTCGGCAGCCCGAAACATGCGAATCATACTCAACCGCGGCTCGAGCTCAAGCTACGGGCCAATTCTCATCAGGCCGATCCCGGCCACGTGCCCACTACCGCCGAAGTGTTCTATCGAGTACTATCGTTGTCTTCTGCGTCTCTGAACAACGGTTGTGGAATCTGAGACCTCAAGGCACTTCTTAATTTATGCCTTGCTCATGGGTGCCTATCCATTCTTCAACCGCTGCTTCACATCTACGCTACGAGGAACTGTACTTTCTCGATGAGTGCGTTTGGAACAGCACGTCCAGTCAACTGATCACGCTGATTCGTCTGGCTCGAGCTATTGGGCAACCCACCTCTGCTTTGTAAAGATATTCATCCCAATTTTCTTGCCTTCCGTGATGGGTAAGCCCATATGCGCCGTCGACTCATGCACAGTACCATTAGGATGATTGTTCAGCCAGAAGACCGCATTTCCACGTATCGGCCGGAACACCAATCCCTTCCCGCTTGCAGTCCTCGAGAACTTGTTCCCATTTGCGTCAGAAGGAACAGACGGCAGAAAAGGAAAGTAGGTCTCGCCGCCTGAGCAATCCGCCTCGAGATACACGAAGAAGGTGGCCAGCTTGTTGTAGAGGCTGCCATCTTCGTCCGTATACGGCGCCTCGGCGCTTTCAACATGAAGTCCAAACTTCTGTCCCGGCTCGTACCTCACAAACCAAGGCTCCTCAAAGTCATCATGCTCGAGGAAACCCAGGAAGTCCAGTGCTCGTTGTCCAACGCAGAGCATGATACTATCGTTCTTGGATACCTTATATGACTTCGGCGCGTTGCTGGTTTGCCCATCGCCATTCGAGCGCCGTCCGGTGTACTCCGTGCTGTTTTGTCAGATCTAGCGTTGCAAAGCGCTGAAGCCTTACCTGCTCTTCACGAGGTATTCTGTCTCGCCTTGAGACAAGAACCCGTTGATGTAGATGATGAGCGGATCAAGAGACATGATCTCGACCGTGTACTGATGATCATTGCATATATTCTCGAGCGTAGCTGGCTGCCACGACTGCTGCACAAGCTCTTTCACATTCAGAGCTTTCTGCACCATGTCAGGCCATATTGAGCCGACACAGAGCGACACGGTGCATGCCACAACCAAGACCGCAGACTTGAGCTACGCTTTGTCAACTCCCCGAGCATGAAGTGATTGCCACACGTACAACCCCAGACTTACCATTGCAGATCCTCGTGTATCGGACAGTACCAGAGCTGGCTATCGAGCAGTCGCGTGCTTTGGATGCAGCCCAGGTAATCGATATAGTCGTCTAGGATGCGGCAGTCTGGTCCTGATCACGGACCGAGCCACCCCAGCAGGAGGCAAAGAGACGTCTCTAGCAAGAGCGGTACCTTTCCGAAGCAAGTAGATTGAAGGTAGGCGTACAAAGAACACTGGGCACGCATCTTGCAGTGCCGGAGTTGATGGTAGGCCGGCGTCATATGCTCGTAGCTCTACCGATCCACTTCGACGAGTACGCCTGAGCAGAAGGCCCTAGCGGTGCATGCTCGTCTTTCCTTGTGTTCGCTGACGACACTTGTATGCGCGATACCACGGTCAACGTTCATGACTCGTGTATTGTCCCGAGACATGTCAGCGACACCTCGTTGGTACAACGTAGCTTTCAGGCTATATGCCGTCGAGTTCTGAATGGTGGGAGCCAGGCTTCCGCACCGTCCATGCTACAACCTCGCTACCGTAGCGACTTTCGGCTAGTTGCGCGATGGAGTGCTTCGTCGGAGCGCTGATCTGCAGTAAGACTTGAATGTGCAATGGTGAGCTTCAAGCCTGGGATCGGCGGGTGGTCTTGGCTATGCCCCTTGATCAGAGTGCCAGGTCTTACATCCAAGAGACCATCGGTCCGGAATGGACAGAACTGATACACCGCACAATCCACAAGATATCTCGCGCTAGCGTAGCAGCTCTGGCCAAGACGAGCGACGGCCCCAGATTGTGTGAGTTGTTGGAGACATTGGCTTACATGTGCTGCGGGGTTGTGGTGCAACTAAACTTGGGGGCTGCGCGGTAATTGTGCTCGAAAGGAGAAGGCGGATGGGGCGAGAGGAACCTGGCTGCCTCTCCATTGTAGACAGCGGAAATGCGAGAGTCCGAACCTATCAGAAATGTCCTTGCAAGCCGCACAACATACTGAATCCGTGCTGATACAGAAAATCTTGTGTCGTCACTATCAAGGCAATCGTCTTGGCAAGATCCACCGCAACGGTATGGAAAGCTTCTTTCCACATGCAGGATTGTTCGCACAATCAAGACATGGGGATGAGGCGCTAAGTCAGCGGTGCAACAGTCACTTGATCTTTCAGGAAAAGGTAGGTCGGTTGGGCGCGGCTAGGCTGCAGTCAAGCCGCGTAGCGCTGTCTTCTGCGGCTCTGATACAACCACTGCGCTGTGTGCCCCGAGCGAAAACATGCGCCATCCCGAACAAGAGCCTGTTTGGTGCATTACTTGTCAATCGATGGATTTCCTGACGCACAAACTGCCTTTGCTAATATCGTGCTGTGCTTGAGTGGTCGCCAAGTCTTGTCAGCATCCGTTCGGTATCTGACGTGGGCTTTTTGGGCTCTGGCTCGTGGGCCGTCGCGCAAGCCACACCATGCAATGTCACAGAGCCTCGGCCTAACTTGACTGCATCGGCTCGAGAACGACCTGGACTGTGCTGTTACCGCCTAAGTATGCCAGCACATTACTCGCCGCTGGGTCAGGTCGCAAGCGACGACGACGACAACGACACAGCCTTCCATCAGTCATCTGCAACTCGAGTGTGGAGTGGCCTAAGAGTCTGGCAGTCCTTGACTCTAATATTTGCACTTGTAAGTGGTCTCCAGGCCGCTTACCAACACGTCCATGCGAGATGCCCGCTAGATGGATCGTTCGACAGTGGCTTCACCACAGATTTAGGTGAGTATCTTTGTGAACTTCCTTGTTACGCCGTTGGAGATCTGATGCGACCTTTGCGCCGCAGCAAGTGCCCGATCCGCAATCAACACGAAGAAGAGCTTATTCACAGGCTGGATTTCATACAATCACACCACTAAAGATGTATACCGGGTCCTCGATGGTACTTCCATGCAGTACTTCGGAAAACCCTCTCCAGAGATCGATGAGGCATGGCAGCACCTTCTGTACGGCCAGTATCCGGCCTTGACAGATGATGAAGCATTGCTGTTCTCGTCGGGCTATCCAGTATCGCAGATGGCCGGTACCGCTTCGCATAGCGAGGATGCAAACTTCAAAGGCCTATACCGCAATCCAATCGCAAAGCAGACCTACATGCAGCTAGACGTCTTTCACTCTCTGCATTGCCTCAACTACATCCGCAAGAACCTCCATGCCGACTACTACGAACAACATCCTACCCACGTCGACGATCCAATGATTCGGATTCCGCCATCCTGGCCAAAAGTTCATCTTGAGCACTGTCTTGACCATATACGTCAGAGCATTCAGTGCTTCGGCGACCTCAGTCCAGCGCCATTCTATGAATGGCGGGGCCTTGACCTCACGATTGCCACGGGACAGCTACATACGTGTCGTGATTTCGAGCAGATCAGAAAGTGGCAAGATGAGCGCAATGAAAAGATGCCATTCATGGAAGACGTGGATTGAATGCGGGATACGCGCGAAAACGCCGGCGCATCTCAATATGCACTATTCGTGTCCAGATAGTCTTCCAAAGACTTCAACTCCTTGCAGGAGTGCACACTACCCCAACCATCCACCCCTTCGACGAGCATATTGTGTACCACAGCAAACGGCTCGATGGTCGTGTCTGCTTGACAGAGTATGGACTAAACAACGCACGCATCGGTCAGCATGCACATGGCGAGGTTAAAGTGTTTTGCGAACAGCAACAAACAAGGCAATAGCATACCTGTCTCAGGTAATCAAAGCAATCATCATAGACCACACGTTCCTCAGGTACATCTCTTCCCTTCAGCAGCGCCGCCATCCCTCTCTTAAGTTCCTTGAGACAATGCAGCTGATGATACATGGCAATCCCATATGCTTCTGAATACTCTGGATCGGTGCTGCTCAGAGTATTGTTCAACGGCCATCCCATCGAGAGACCATAAGCTGTTGGGTTGCGAATCGCCACGTACCCTTTTGTTGTAGGATAGGACCTCTTCCAGGTCGAAATCTTGTGGAAGCTGATGTCGCGAGCGAACGTTTGTGGGATAGGTCCTAGTTGGTTGAGAAGTCCTATGCTGGAAAGGGTCCTGACCGTGGATGATGCGCTCTCAAAGTCGTTGTTCCGGACATTGCCAGAATGGTGGCCCGGGATAGTGAGCGAACCCAGCGTGACCAGAGTAAGAATGCTGAGTGCAGTGACATTCAATACTATCGCTAAGCACACAGATAGTCTCCTTTCCGGTATGTCCTTCATGCCAGCCTGTGAGCGATTTGCTCCTCTTGCTAGCAAAAGAGTCTGCTGCAGCTCCAACTCGGTCGGTGGCGCATGTATAGTAACGAAGTGGTTGTCATCGCTGTGACTCCAGTAGCGGCGATAATCAAGCTTGTGGTCATTGCTTCGACTCATACTCGGAGATGAAGTCCAGCCACGACTGTTTGCCGGCTTTGCCCGTACTTTCCAGGAGATTCGACGAGCTTTTCGGTAGCACGATGCAAGATCATCAGTACGTCAACAGCGATGACCTGTACAGACGGACAGGGCATGCTAATCTGCCGGTCGCTGCGTTTGCCCATGTGCCGGACTGGACGCATGGGAAGCTCCCGTGGCCACGCCGTTGAATTAATCGTCGAATGGTTGTACGCTAGATCTCCTGGTCTGAAGACTGTGGAGAATGTGTTCCGGCCCCATATGATCGGCTCCTGCCAAGTGATTCGCGTACAGGCTACTTCATGCAAGTCGTTGTGAACGCCTGACCCCATGCACAGCACTTGTGGATCTAAGTTGGATATCATATCGAGTGGATCGAACCGCTGAATTCCGTGCACGTCGTTTTGTCAGCACCTGATAGCGTAATACCGTCGCTCGGTAGCATGCAAGCGACACAGCAGATCTGATCCATATGCCGGGGGCAGTAAGGTGCTGATGGGCTGGTCACTTTACTTGGACTGCACACGTGCAAGCGAGAACAACGTAGCAGAATCAAACAAGGAAGTATTTGGCATTTCCGCAAGCAGTGTCCCGGCAGGAATGGGATCCCGAGCGGTCGTCCTTTCTTGTCGCCAAGTAATCTTCCGCATTCCTCTTTAAACTCGTCCACCGACTGTCGCATGAACTAGGGCGCTCAGACCGTAGCTTCGTTGTCGGTCCAAAAGAGTGTAAATGTGTGTCGCCGCCAGCCTTCACTTCCGTCGAGATACCCTCCCCCTTCCCGTGTCTCGACATCTTTCACAACAGCAGCGTCGTGCTCATTCGTCTGGATGAAAGAGCCTGTGTCAGCCTTCGAAAGTACACAATGCATGCTGAACACCATGGACGTACCGGCGTCGTCTGATCCGTCACCGGGAGCGACGTGGATCACGTGGCCACCTCCACGTTTGCCGTTCTCCGCACGCACGGCGATGTCATCGATGATCGCTGGAGCGGGTGCAGCAGCAGGCGCGGCCAGGCCCAGGCCAGCGAAGAGAAGGCTGGCGACAGCCATGACTGAGGTGAACTTCATTTTGGGGAGTCGTTGCTTTGGCGACACGAGATAATCTTCGATGAACAGCGTGAAAGTGTATGTAAATCGACCAAGTTGTGAAGCCGCAGTGCTTGAATATAGTCTTCGACTTGAATGTGTGAACTAGGTCTGACGCGGCGCTTCCTTCGTCCTGGTCTGGCCCCAGATGCATCCTGGTAGTCTTCGTTGCCTGAAATCCGAGGCTAGAGATGTCTTCGCATCATGATTCATGTTTCTCGCACGACTTGACCAATACCGTTAGCCCATTTCTAAGCGACTTGGTCTGCGTCTGTGACTCCAGCATGACTCGTGCCCTTTTGATGCTGGAATCATTGTAGCAAGTGCGAGAAGCGCTGAGCCAGGCGTTTCGGATTCGGTTGTGGCTCCATGCATGCTGTTGAGTCCCGTAGATCGTTCGATGCCTTGCGGAGGCTCTCTATCGCAGGTCTGCCATCGACCTGGACACAGAAGCGCGACCGAGCACTCCAAAACATGCGGACCGCTTGTGCAAAGGTGTCCGGAAACGTTCCGTCGCTATAAGCTGTTTGAGAGCAGTCTTTCTCCGCAACTCGAAGCCGACTTAATATCAGGTACACCACATCAGAAACCTACCCTTGGAGATGTGGGAGCGAGACAAGGCTTTTGACTCCTATCGTCTGGTTCCATGGGCGCTGGCAATCGTCTCCTGTGCACTGAACATTTGGCTTCTGCTGACGAATGAGCGATACTGGCCGGGGACACCGAACGTGCCGGTGACCGCCTCGTGCACTTCGACCGACATCAAACCCGCCGAGTTCGCTCCCGCGAAGAACATTCTCTCCGTCGGCCCCGTCCAGTTCACTGGTGGCATCCGACATGACGAGAACGGCACCCTTGTTCGGACAAATCCAGACTCGAAAGCATACGTCGGCGACCCGCACCCATCAATAGACAGAGCCTGGTTTGAGCTGACCAGAGGCCTCGACCTGTACATCACCCCTACCGAAGCAGAAGAGATCGATGCTGATATGCATCTGTTCGATACTGGTGTGTACCAGATCGAAGTGGAATGGTTGCATGACCTACACTGTCTGAATTACCTGCGGAAGTCGTTCGATTTTGAGTATTACACTGCGGACTTGCACCACCCAGCGGCGTCGCACATCGCCCATCGGGATCACTGTATCAACTTATTGCGACAGGTTCTTACATGTCATGGTGACATGACACCTCTTCCGAAGCTGTTCGACGAGGGGACTGGGAGGGAGTATACCGGGTTCGACAGAGTGCACACATGTCGGGACCTGAAAAGCCTCCGCAGGTGGGCGACGGAGCGCAGTTACGACGCATATGAAAGACAACACGAAGGCGAGAACGCCCAGTGAGTGGCTGCCCGACCGGCAAGTTGTGTATTATTCATGTCTCGAACGATCGATGGCATCGTGCAAAGCTGGCGCGCGGTGTCGCAGGAAGGAGAGAGGGAGCCTGGACCTCATCCGCTTAGCTTATCGACACAGCTTTATGAGTTCGACAGGTGGCGCAATAGCGTATGTTAACATCGATTGTGTCTGAGCATCTTCAGGAATTGAGTGTCGCGGTAGGGATTCCAGAGTGCGTCGCTTGCAGCTTTTCTCGTGCTTACTCATGACGCAGCTAGAGAAAGGCTTGTGAGAGCGCCAAGGCACAGGCGAAGAAGCTTGGCCGTCAGTGCTAAATTTAGGAGAAGCATTACCAACTCCTTCTCAAACACGACCAAGCCGTTTTCGCGTCTCTAATGCTACCGCGCATAGACATTTCCTACCAACGTGAAGGTACTAGTACGATGAATCGCGAGAGGTGCCGTTCATGTGTGTTATGGCCCTATGAGAGCCAAGGTTACGGGCTGAGGTAGGCGAAGTGCAAAGATCTTTCATCGTTCCTCATCCGCAGTAAGCCTTTCAATTCACGCAAGTCCCAGCACGTGTTTGGCTTATCGCGCACTTCAGATTGGCCATGCGGCTCCGACGCAAATCCCGCGCGAAGCTCCGAACGCGATTTGCCCTTGTGGCTGCAATTCAGCCGCCGGTCTAGGTCCCTTGTCCACGCAATGCTTCGCCAAGATCAGCAACTCCGTCTCGCCGAACCCCAGTATCCACAAACTCAACTTCATCCAGCAGCTCTTGCTAATTTTCACCGCTCTCATTTCTGCATGGTTGTCACAGCAGTACCACTGAAGACCTCAGATGCCGACCATACAGATCGCTGACGATGTTCGGGTTGAAGGCGAGCCAGGGACAACATTTCGAACACCACGTGCTGCTACAACCCAAAGTGCATACACCGCGCGACGTCGCGGCACAAATTCGTCAATAGGCGAAGGCGAGGATGGAATATACAACATTCGGTCGCGATCGTCAACGCACCAACTCAGCCGACAGTTCAGCCGGCAAGGCACAACCCAGGACGATGACCCAGGCCTTCGGAGGGAATCAGACTACGTTCACGCGAAGGTACGGTCTCGGACGAATACGCGCCATGGTACTGACCGGAGCAGGTGTACAGCGGCAAAGTCCTCGCGCTACTCGCATACCAGTCGATCGGCGTGATATATGGCGATATTGGCAGTGAGTTATTTCCCAGACTCGGGACGGGAGCGGAGTGGAAACTGGAGGTCTCGGAGACATTTCTGATGCCTTTGTCTCCTACTCCCATCTCGTGTTCGCCTCTAAATCAATCATTGACTCCTCACTCACGTCCCGATTCAAACTAACGAAGAACATAGCCAGTCCTCTCTATGTCTTCTCATCCACCTTCTCCGCGCCTCCAAGCAGGGAGGACGTTATTGGCGCCCTGTCGCTGATCATCTGGTCGCTCATAATGATGGTCACCCTCAAATATGTGATCATCATCCTACGCGCCGACAACAACGGCGAAGGCGGCACCTTCAGCACGTACTCTCTGCTGAGCCGATATGTAAGTTTTGCCCGTCCAGCGCGGACGCATCTGACGGCCACAGCTCAACATCACGAATCGTGATCCTCGAGAAGCATCACTCATCGAAATGAAGCGATATATGTCCGGAGATCTTGAAACCGCGGGACGACAAATCCGTCACGGGCTCGAATCAAGCAAATTTGCCCGAATTATCCTCCAAGTCATCGGCGTGCTAGCCGTGACGATGGTCATGTCCGACGGGCTTCTCACACCGGCTCAGTCTGTCCTCGGCGCCGTGCAAGGCATCGAAGTGGTAGCCCCCAATATCTCGAAAGGAACTATCATCGGAGTGACAGACGCCATACTGGTCGTACTTTTCGCTATCCAGCCATTTGGAATCAGCAAAATCAGCCTCGTGTTTTCCCCGATCATTATCATATGGCTCGCTTTCAACGCGGTCTTCGGCGCATACAATCTTGCTAAGTATGACGCAGGAGTGTTCAAGGCTTTCAATCCTGGTGAGGCTTTCCTGTTCCTTATTCATCACAAGGAGGAAGGCTGGCGGCAGCTCGGAGGCATCCTACTCTGCTTCACCGGCCTCGAAGCGTTGTTTGCCGATCTAGGCGCTTTCAGCCGACGTGCTATTCAGCTAAGCTGGCTTCTGTACACTTTTCCATGCATCTTACTTGCATATATCGGCCAAGCGGCATATATTGCTGTTAATCCCGAGGCATACAGCAATCCTTTCTTTAATGCAGCGCCGCCAGGGACTGTCTATCCTTCGTTGGTGATTGCCATCCTTGCTGCGATTGTTGCTTCCCAGGCTATCATTACTGCAACGTTCCAGGTAAGTTCCCTGTCGGCGAGCATCCGCAAGTCTAATAAGCACAGCTTGTCGCCCAAATCATGAAGCTTTCCTTCTTCCCACAGATCCGCGTCGTACACACTTCGAAGACCTTCCACGGCCAACTCTATGTCCCAATCGTTAACATCGTCATGTGCATCGGCACTGTGTTGGTCGCCTCGATATACAACAACACTACTTCGCTCGGAAACGCGTACGGCACGTGCGTCATGTTCGTCACCTTCTTCGACACCTGCATGGTTTCCCTTGTCGCAATGTTCGTCTGGCGAATCAGCCCTACATTGTCGTGTTCCCTTTCTTGGTATTCGCTTTGATGGACGGCGCGTTCCTGTCGTCAGCCCTCACAAAGGTTCCCGAAGGCGCATGGTTCACCATTACCCTATCGGCCGTATTGGCAAGCTTTCTGCTGCTGTGGCGTTTCGGCAAAGAGCAACAGTGGTTCGCAGAGGCGGAGGATCGATTTCCAACGTCGCATTTCGTCAAGCAGAACAAGGATGGAACGATGTCGCTATCGGACCGATACAGCGGCACAACAGTCAGCTCGTTCCAAGGTCTTGGTATCTTCTTTGACAAAGCAGGAGAAACGACGCCAATGGTGTTCAGTCAATTCGTCTTGAAGCTTACCGCGATACCAGAAGTCTCGATCTTCTTCCACCTCCGGCCACTCGAGACGCCATCAATCTCACCAGACGATAGATTCACTGTGTCGCGGCTCGCGATCCCGAATTGCTACCGAGTAGTTGTCCGTTACGGTTACAACGACATTATCGTCACGCCTGACCTCGCAGCCGTCATCTATAACCAAGTCAGGCAGTTTTTGTTATCGGAAGCAGATCTGAAGAAGGTGTCGTCTCCAGAACAAGTCATTACAGCTCAGAATCCTGACGCCGCCGACAAGGATCAAGTCATCGAGGTGACGGCTCCAAACAGGGTCATCGACAGCACTGATCCGAAAGATGCGTCGCTACCGGCTCATGCTCCCAGCGAGGCAGACGCCAGCGATCATGCGATCATTGACCACGATCCGGTTTCTGTGGAGACGTTGGACCGGGCGTACGAGCACAAGGTCTTGTACATCATCGGCAAAGAGCAAATGAAGATCACAAAGGGCACTCGGTTGGTCCGCGGGTTCCTGCTGTCGATATTCTTGTGGGTGCGGGACAACACGCGTGGCAAGATGGCAAATCTCAAAGTCCCGGCAGACAAGCTTGTCGAAGTCGGCTTTCTGAAGGAGATATGAGTTTCGCAACGAGATACGAGACCTTCGGGTAGCAAGAAAAACGTCCGGCTTTGGCCTTATGATAGAATGGAATCCTTCTAATCGCATTTCCGAATCCTTCCCAGCAGACTCTGGTTCTAGTACAGCCCCGAACACACTGACTAGCGGCTAACTGGGAAACTAGCAAAAGGCTTTGCATATCCATGAACCTCATAACATCGTGATGGAGGGCCTGGGGCATGGGACGGAAGTGTCAATGAGGAAACTGGGTGATTTGACAGACGCGACGCGCGAATCGTGCTCATTCCCTGTCAACTATGTGCGGTGCGGCGAGTCGTGAAGAGACAGCAGGCGCCGGCCTAGTATTGTGCAACGCTGGACCTTCGATCCTTCTTCTTGAGGCCAATCCCCACCAGTTGCAGCATCTCGCGCCAGAACCCCATTGGCGGAGTCAGGAACGAGTCCTCGTAGGCATCCACGATTGGTGCCTCCCATGTGAGATCCGCTTCGGTTGACTTGACGATCTTCGTCCTCTTAATCAACTTCCATCCAGTGAACGTGATTGGCGCCAGGATCAGCATCGTGTAGTAAGAGAAGAATGATCCAACGTCAAATGGCGACAAGCTAGAATAGCCGTACGTGAAGACGATGATTACCATCCATGCGGTGCCCAAATAGCCAGACCATGGCTGGAAGTAGCCGTAGTACGGGAAGAGGCGGCGATCGATGCCTTGCGCCTTGCAGGCCTTGTAGAAGAAGATGTATGTGGTTCCCATGACGATATAGTCAATGACACCTCCGGCGGTGACGAGATTGATGAGCCAGCCCAGCACGACTGACGAGCCGTTGCCAACTTGAAGGAAAGACAGTAGAGGGAAGAGTAAGGTGACAGCGAAGCAGTAGATGGGTACACCCTTCCTGGTACACTTGCGGAGGAATCGTGGAGCCCGCCCTTCCAGTGCCATTGCGTACAGGGTCCGTGACGCACAGTAAGTGTATGTGTTGCCAGCCGAGAAGATGCTGGTGCACAACAAGGCGTTGACGATGTGAGGCAAGACGCTGATGCCCATGTTGGACATGGCGATGACATACGGAGAGGCCGATGCTGTGCCGCCGCCGCTAGATTCGCCAGACAGAATGGCCACGAGTTTCGGGTCGTTGTAGGGGATGACGATGCCGATGCAGAGGGCGCTGCCGATGAAGAAGATAGCGAAACGCCAGTATACTGTCTTGAAGGCGTTTTTGATGTAGATCCGAGGTCTCTTGGCTTCAGCAGCAACCATGGAGATGTACTCCGGTCCAACGACGGTGAAGGAAGCGCTCCAAAGACACGCAAGGAAACCCTCCCACCTGCGTAGTGCCAGTAGATCTGTACTCGGCGAAGGCGCCGGGATTGTTCCAGTATCGGAAGCCGTAGGCGTCGTGCTGAGGGTTGCCTCCAACCATGGTGACGAATGTGAAGCTGTTTCCTGTCAGAAAAAGCCATGCGACGAACAAACGGGACTTACAAGAAGACCAAGAAAATTAAGATGACCTTGCCGCCAGACAGCCAGAACTCGGCCTCGCCATAGGCACGCACAGCAAGAACATTGATGAGGCCATACAGAACGGTACAAGCTGCGCAGATAGCGGCGACCGGTATGTTGTCGGACCAGAATGACAGTACCAGATTCAGAGCCGTGATCTCAAAGGGAATGATGAGGCCTTCGTACAAGTAGAAATTCCAGCCAGCCATGAATCCGAACGCATCGTCGACCCAGTGGCCTGCCATACGGATGAAGCCGCCTGAAACAGGATGCATGACAGTCATTTCGGCCATGCAGTTGTTGATAAGACCTAGGAAGCAAGAGTAGATGGCGTACGCCAGGAGAAGAGATCCTGGCCCTCCCCTCGCAAGCCCAGAATTAATGGAGACAAAGACAGCTGTGCCGATACTGCCACCTATGGCAATGAGCTGGATTTGGCGATTACCGAGGCGGCGCTGGAGGTGATCAGCATTGTCCGCTGGTAGCTCGTCGCTGATGCCGCCCTGGTTGACATCGACTGGTGCCGAGAGGTCGGTGTGCTTTTCGTCCTTGAGGTCGGCCATGGTAATGCTGCAGGTCGAATTGTGGTGGAGAAAGGATTCGCATGTTGGGCACGCGATCTTTATGTGCTGGTGGCGCTGATAGGACTCGGTTCGATAACCCCAGGCGTACTTGCCAAGGACCTCGACCTCTGAAGCCGGAAAGCTTCCCGTGCCTTAGTACGAGAGCTTATCATTGAACACACGCCAGAGTCGAAACGAGGTCTTTCTGCCGAGCACAGAATCAATGCAAGACTAGCTGCGACTTAACGAGCTGAATCTGAACGACAGCACTGGACGAGCGGGCTTGCTGCAGGTGCTGGCTCAAGCACATCCTGAAGTGATGAACTTAATCCCCGTAGTTGGTCCTTCTAGAACGTTGCGCTTTGGCGGTCTTATCTTGATAGTGGTCTGGAAGCTGCAGGCGATTGCGGGAGGGCAGCGGATTGGCGGAGCGGGGATCTCGACCCAAATCTAGATAGCCGAATCCAGAGCTGTGTTCCTGCAGAAAGAATACAAGTAAATCGTGCCTCAGAAATCGAGTCAGGCAACGGAAATGCGCTTGCGCGGTCTCCGACTTGTTGAGTTGATGAGATGATCACAGTCACGATTCCCGCTGTCGACATCGCAAGTCTGGCCTAGGCGCGACCTCGTCGTCGCCAAATCCGAGCCGCGCTGTTTCTCCGAGCTATGGGTTCGGCGCATCGGAATCTCTTCCGCGACACATCGGATGCGAAGCCGTGGCTCAGGTATATCCTTATTGCTTGTGAAAATTCGTGGCAGACCAAGATGCTCGTCGGTTTGCGACGGTCCCTATGTCAAGCCTCGCAGCATGTACGCATCCGCGGTCGTTCAGTGAGACCAGGCTCTATTCGCTGTCAGAGTCCCCGGCAATATCTGTGAAACGTCTCTGGCCTCCTGGTGCGCTCTTTGTTAGCGAGTGCGGCTAGTCACGGTGTTTGATAGAGCTCGGAATGTATAAGACTATGTTCTTGATTTGTCGTGAAGTGTCCGTGGATCTCAGATGTGCAGCACGTCCGGATTGTCGCAGTTTCGATCAAGACGTGGGTGCGCAGCGACGGCGTGCGGTCTCGTGTCGAAGCTCACTCCGGTCGCCGGAAAATTTGTTACACAGGAATCGAATGAGGCTTCGTGATGGTACCGTTTGATGTTTCTAGGCTGCGCGATTCTCGCATGGATCGGTTCTGCAGCTGCGCCGTCAATCCAGTAAGTCATTCATGCAAGATGGGCCTCATTTGACACAAACTGGAGGCCTTGGGCAGATGCGTTGCCAGTCCCGCCACGCCGAGCTTGTGCTTCGCAATCGAGCGAAGGTGGACTGGCATGAGCGCTCCGGATACTCTGGGCAGCATGAACGTCGTGGAACGAGCACCGACGGCGTGCAACTCGATCTCCCACGAGCCGGCAATGTCTCAGCCTACCTGACGGTGCTCACCGCTCGCTGTCCACGGAAGCCGCGTCTGATGACAGGCATATCATCCGCCTAATTCGTTGTGTGCTCACCTGTCGGCGTGCATCGCTTCGTCGCCCATTGTGTCTCTTCATGGTGAAGCAGCACGCCATGCGGATTATCAACGGCTATTTGCACACTGAAACAGCGACAGTCGTCAAACCTTTAGCCATCCTCTTGCTCGCGCTGTGTGGAATCAGACAGCGCTTCTTTGTTGGGGGCAACGTGGTTGACCGAGCCTGAGTGAGGCATCGTCTGGAAGTCGGAGGGCAGGCGAATTGACGACTAAGCAAGCATGACTCCTTGCCATTGTCGCTGGATTATTGTTTGTGCGCTCCAGGCGTCCTCAACGAGGTGTGCCGAAGAAGGTGAGACCAACGGGGACTGCGGACACGCATTGCAGTTTCAAAGAAAGCCAAGCAACGCGTATATGCACGGCACGGAATATCGAATGGCCGCTGAGAGTCTACCTAGGTAGTCAACCGGTCGAACCGAAAGTCCTTGCATCATGGGGTAACCTCCATACCTTGAAAATTCCACGGCGCTGTCCACTGCTAAGGACAGCAGACGGACATACAGGCCTGTGTGCTCAATGGTCCTAAACTTGCTTCCGTGCCAGCGAACGGTACTATTACAGAGCCTGCTTGCACTATCGACACCGATGTTGACGACATGCAATATATTTATGTATTTAGGAACGTTGACAACGAGGTAGTTGAGACTGCTCGACCAAGGCTTTGGGTCGTTTACACACTATGAAATTGCCGGGACTCCGTGCACCCGACGCTTCCTACAGCTGCTCTTCATCGGCCGGGGCGCCCATTGCACTCACAACCACCGCTGGTGGCGGCCCAAATGACTGTAAAACTGACCGCCATCGCCCTCAGCCCTGGACTCATCCACAACCTTGAGCATTGCTTCGACGCTCTCTTCTGGCTTGAGCACCTTCAGCCCTTTCGAATACTTGTAGAACTTAGCACCCAAGTTCTGGCCTGTCTCGCTCGAAGGCTTGCCGACGTCAACCACTCCGGGCGAGATTCCCAGGAAAAGAATGCCTTCGCTACGAAACTTGGCATCATACTTCGCGATGACCGTGTTCGTTGCGGCCTTTCCAACACTATACGCTGCGGTCTCCCAGATACCATAGTCGCGAGTCAGGTTGTCGTCCGCCAGTCCAGTGGTAAGAGTGATGACCTTCTTGATTTCTGACTTCTGCACAAGTGGTAGGAAAGCATTGATGGTGTTGATGACGCCCAAGACGTTTGTCTCGAAGCCTTTGCGGAGGTCGTCGGTCATCTTGTCGTAGTTGTCGACGGTGTAGTCGGTGAAGAACTTCCCAGCGGTGTCATCGTGAAGATGTCCGCCATTGACCCAGAGGTAGTCGACGGGTTTGTGGACCTTCTCGGCGGCAGACAAGAGGGACCTGTAGTTGGTCATATCACCTTGGACGATGGTCGCATTCAGGCCATCTTTGCGGACTTGCTCTTCAGTGGGAGCAGGTGTGCGGACGATGCCAACGACGGTGTTGGCCGGGTCTGAGGAGAACTTTTTCAAAAGAGCATAGCCGATACCACGAGAGGCGCCGACGACGACGTACGTGGACATTGTGTCTTCTTTGAATACCTGGGTCGAATGCTGTTGATGGACGAAGTTGAGGGTGGTGTGATCTAAGTACAGAGAGCAGACTCAGTGCGAACCGCCTCTTTATATGCTGCAACTCTCAGCCCGGTGCATGCCTTTCCTTCCCACCTGGTGCGACGCAGTCGTCCATGCTTTGATAATGCAGCATTTGTCACGCATGTGGCCTGCGCGAACTATCTCCTTGCAGACAATGCGATGAATCAAGAATCGCAAGCTCATGAAGCAAGCATTTCCCAACTCGCTTCAATATCTGATTTGCCCAAGCTCGCCTGCGGAGTCAGGCTTTACCTTCACCGCACCCCAACTTGGCATAAATCGCTGCCAATTCGGGACACGTTCACGCCAGTTGTGACAGGTTACTGCACCTTACCAATCTTTGCAGGTGTCATCCAATCATGCTCATGTGAAAAGCTGCACATGGAAATCGCGCTTCGAAAGATTCCATAATGGCAAGAGAAAGATTTTACTGGATCATAATCCAGTTGCCTTACCGGACCATTTGTGATTGGCCTGCATCCGGGTTGAGGAGACGGCCGATCAATATTGTGCCGAATCGTGGAGATTCGGGCAAACTTAAGCTATGTCAAGGACGCCAGCTGGTCGGTATCGTATTGCCATCCGCAGGTCTTCGGACTTGCGTCTGGAAGCCAACGTCGTCGCTGGGCCGTAGAAGTGACCCTTCAGACAGAGACCCGTGGTGGATCAAACATCTGGCCGAGTCTGCCTCAACGCAAATGGGACCGGCGTGCTTCGAGGTGCAGCACGTGTGGTGCTCGTGGTGCGATTGCTTGATATCTGCAATGTTCGTGAGACTCACTCATGGAATGAAGCCATATTCACGAGTGCGATCTCGCACATGGCGATCCGCACTAGATCGCAATCAGTCAACAAATCGACCTGTCTCTCATCTTACCACACATCAGGCTGGCAAGGCTGCGGCGAGACTGGCATCGAACAGCGCACGAAGCGGTCTGCACCCACAGTCCAAGGACTGGACGATATCACAGAGCGTGCGTTCTATTCTTAGCCTGTATGTTGCGCGCGCATGGCTTCTCGTGTTAGCATGAAGCACCGCAGCTGAGCCACCACAAGGTGAACGCTTTGCAGCATCGCGACGCTCCCACGTGACAATGCCGCTTCTCAGCATCTGACAGACAGCCGGCGCACCTGAGCGATGCTGTAGCTTCCTCAGCACGTCAGGCGGCAACGCGCCCAGGTAAATGGGTGCATCCCACCAACCTTGCCGCGTAGAATCAGAAGAACCGAGGATTCGGATATCCTTTGTTTTGCTGGTCGTGGGGTCCCGAAATATCCCGTTCCCCACTCAGAACTTCAACCGACCTCAACGGCAAGAAACCAACACCGCCCCCACGACAACCGTGGACTGCCCTGTGACTTGTTCAACACGAGCAGACAAGAATTCCGCAGCAAGCCTCACGCCTGTTGACCGATGCCTTATTGGCGGCAGATACACCATGCAGCGGACGCGAGTGAGATCTGAACTCTATTTTGTAAGCAATGCGGCAGCGCGTGAGATGCTAACAAAAAGCTGAAAAGGCGGCTCACCGCTGGCCTTACTGCGATGTCTTCTGGCAATTTTGTAGCACTGTGTGGGCGACAATGTTCAAGACGCAGACGAGGAGTTGGCTGAAGCCATCCGTCAAGGAAGTGCCCGCACAGCGATGTCGATGTCCGAAAATATCGAAAGAAAGCCCGATCCGATGCTGGTGCGATGAATACGAGCGAATGGCAGGCGCAGTGGGAGACGGCAAGACATCCACAGTAGGTCTACTTCGACGACGCAAGACCGGTGTTGTATATGCGGCAAAGCAGTTCAAGAACTTCTCCGGCAAGAAAGAGAAGACATACGCGACCAACGTCCTTGCCGAGTTCTACATCGCGGACGGCCTTAGGCACCCTAATATCATCCAAACGTACAATCTGTGCACGATCGATGGCGCTCTGAGTATGGTGATGGAATATGCACCGCAGAACTTGCTCGATTTGTCGGCGAGTGGCATTTTGACCGATGACGCGGAGAACTACTTCCAGCAACTCGTCGCCGGCGTCGCATACATCCACAGCACTGGCTTCGCGCATCGGGACATCAAGCTCGAGAACGTGTTGGTCAAGGATGGCCAGATCAAGATCATCGACTTCGGCACCATCAGCACAGGGAAGTGGATGCCTACCGCCGACGTCGGCTCGTTGCCTTACATGGCGCCAGAGCTGTTTTCAGCGTCGCACTATTCCCCACAAGCTGCTGATGTCTGGTCGCTCGCCATTCTATACGTCTGCATGATCTTGCAAAGGTTTCCTTGGTCCGCTGCGAAGGAGGACCGTCCAGCATTCAACGTATATGCCTGTGCATCGAAAAGCAGTGATGCGGCTTGGCCTATCACCGAGTGTCCAGCGCATATGCGGAAGGTGCTGAGCCTTATGTTGCAGATCGGCCCTAAACAAAGGCCGATGTTGGAAGGAGTGCCAGTGCTTCTGCGGGAGTCCGCGAAGCAGGAATGAGATGTACAAGTTGCGGGAATGATGATCGGACACGGTTTTCTGACGAGATGTGCTATTTGGGTAAGCGCGGAGTCCGGAGCAATAGTATATGGTGTCTTAGATGGCTTTGATCTTATCAGTGATCGTATATAGTGCGTAAATGATTGAATGTTATCTGTCTGAGATACTTCAGATAATTGCCAGTACTTTGTATAGCATCCGACATTGATCTGACGAAAATGACTCCCGATTTCCCCGCATGAACTCCACGTTCACATTGCTTGCCGTTGGACTCCCCAGATTCATGTCCTTGTCGTAGGAAGCATCAAGTAGACCGCTGAGGGCTTCTGCATTAACCGTCAAACATGGAGGACTCGAATGCTGAGACAACGCCAGCCTTCAGTTGCCTGTACTTCGGCTATGCTTCAAACCTATCCCCACGAACTCTGCAACAGCGATGTCCGGGATCCATGTACGTCGGCCTTGCCGTCCTCCCCGGCTGGAAGTTCATAATCAGCTCGGTAGGCTTCGGCAACATCATTCGAGCCAGTGACGACGACATTGTCTACGGCAACCTATACTTCCTGACCCAGCAGCACGAAGACGCCCTCGACAAGTCCGAAGAAGTGCCGCACTGGCACCAGAAGCTAACTCTAGATGTTCGAATGGTAAGCAAAGACGGCAGTGGCTGGCAGAGTGGCCAGGAAGCACCAGCGACTTGCTACACAGATACAAAGCGAACGACCGAGGGCGTTATTTCGAAGGAGTATATCATATGGATGCGGAAGGCGATTGCCGACGGCGTCGAAAGCGGAGTGCCGGCGGACTACTTCAGGAAGTATGTGGACAAATTTTTGCCAGAGGATGGACTCGTCGGCAAGGAAGAAGACATCATCATGGTCAGAACGATTGAGCATAACAAGGAGGATCTGCAATTTGTTCCGAGAGAGATGCTGAAGCGAGAGAGCTAAGATTCTGCCATCAGCAAGCAATAAGTCCCAGGACTACTTGCTCTGATTCAGCTGCCATGGGCAATCGTGCAGGCCCGGGGCAGGGCTATGCCATGGGAGGTACTCGGGTCTTCTGCAGTACTTCGATCTGCTGCAGCCCGGCGACTTCCGCAAAAGCATCATACGACGTGATCCATCCCATCTGCCGCTCAGTCGTCCAGGGGGTTGAATCGTCACCACCAACGGTGGGTTGGGCATGTCTGCCGAAGAAGACGCTACCATCGACGTTCAACGCCGAATATGCCTGGGTGTTAGCGTGAACGATCCGCCGCATGGTGTCAATCCTCGGTCGACGAAGTGTTTCGTATGTCCGCACCGTCTGGACAACATCTCCCTTCGATACATTCCTTGCCAGTAGGAGTCCGAGCACAGTCGCATCTTCCAGAGCCATGCAGGCCCCTTGGCCGGCAAACGGAGCGATGGCATGGGCGGCGTCGCCAATGAGCACAATGCGGCCGCCGGGAGTGCTCCACGTCGGAAGTTCTGGCACTTCCGCAATCCTCCATTCGACGCAATCAAAGGCCAGGTCCAGGATCCGACGAATCCCCTCTGCAAAGTCCTGCCACCGCTCACGCAGCGCCGTCATATCGTCGACGCGGCGAGACCATCGCTTGTCGTGCCCAATCTCACCAACCGCCCAGTCCGCATTGAAGTCGCAGAATTGGAGGTGATGCACCCGTCTCCGAGTCATAGTCCACGCGATTATGACTCGCTCCGGACCTAGCCAGTGTTCAAAGGGACGCTTTCCGTGTTCATACAGCTCTGCTGTGCTTTCGTGCGCCAGCATAGCTTGCTCGGGGACCGTGACAAGAAATGTTCGGGCGCCCGTCGGAGCAGCTTCAAGTGATCTTGGAGAGAACATTACCGTGCGGACACGCGAGTTGATCCCATCTCCGCCAATGAGCAGATCAAAGGCTCGTGTACAGCTGCCTGCTAGCTGAACCGAGTCTGAGTCTTCGTAGAATCCTTCGACGGTGACACCGTACAAGATCTTCACACCACATGCCTTGGCGGCCTCCAGAAGGGCAAGCAGAATGTCCTGGCGGTGGGCCATTCCACGCGGTGTCGAAGCCACGGTGTTGACGACTGCACCATCGCTATGACGTCTTACATAGCCTGTATCCGATTCGTCGACGATAGAGCGTAGTGTATCTTCTCCGAGGAGAACGCTCAGGCAACGAAGAGCGTTGGGAGTCAAGTTAATGCCTCCTCCGGAATTGGCCTCTGTGTAAGATGACTTTTGCTCCAGAATTGTAACATCATGCGCCGCTCGTGCAAGATGAATAGCACAGGACAGCCCGCCGATGCCACCTCCTGCGACCCCGACGCTCAACATCTTGCGTGGAGCCGACAAGTCTGAATGTGCCTCTCAAGAGTGGTGCTCGAACGATATGCAACAGTGACAGCACCACCGTCGCTCTTTCAATGCTTAACAGGAGGATCCACTCTTTGTACTCAGGCGCACTTCGCAAACGACGCAAGAAGCACCGATGTAATCGCGTAGAGTGTGTGCACCCGGTGCCTGATTCGGTGGTATGTGCCGACATATTTCTGCAGAAGCCACTCGCGTCAGCTGGAACGAGCGTGCCGAACTGGCGACCGGATCAATTGAGGCCCAGCACCTCTCCTTTCGCGTCTGTAAACCGGAGCGATATCGCGCTCGTAGTTTGTCGTATGACCCGAAGCTACGCAGCGACGACCGAGCAGATCATTGTCGATGCGTACTTGCGGCCCTGGAGGAAAACCTGCACTGCTGGAGAAACCATTGGTGAGCTGGCGCGATCAAGACAGCATGCCAGGACTTCGGTAGAGATAGATTTATCGAGCGAGCAACACGCATGCCTCAAGAGGCCTCGCTCCGCAGGCGTTTCCTTGAAGGCGAGGAAGGATCGGCCGGTGGCCAGATACTCGACCGGACCACATCGACCATGGCCAATCTCCTCCGCGGTTCCCATGCCAGCAAAGTAGTCATCAGTTTACTCACGTCTGTCTTCATTTTGGCCAAGTTCCGCAGGAGGTCCATCTGAACCGGTCGACTGATCATTTTCTCTTCATTACGCCTGAAGCTGCCGTACAGTAGCTCGACTGCGACGACGGCGAAGGTGAAGACATCTGATCTGTCAGACCACAGGCCGCGATTTGATATGCCTCTCTTCAGCTCGTAGATCTCTGGTGGGAGATAGTGTAGTGTGCCCTTGAAGTGGTCTTTTGAATTTGTTTCGATGGTAGAGTGACCGAAGTCGGTAACGACGACACGAGAGTCGGCGATGAGGATGTTGTCAGGCTTGACATCACGATGTATGATGCCACAGTTGTGTATATGTAGCAAGCCTTGAGCAACCTGAGCGAGAACATGCAATCCAGTCGCAAAGTCGGGTCGGCGACGCATGAGCGCCAGCAAGGTCTGAGGCGCGTAGGGCGTGAGGATCATATATACTTCCTGCACCCGTGAGGCGCCGAGGGTAAAGGACTCAACTAGTGAGCAAATATGTGGCTCGCAGGACTCAGTCATCGACATCACAGGGCAGGGCGAGACTTACATGTGACTTGAGGAGACCAAGTATATTCAATTCACGGTCGTCTTTCGCCTTCTTCACTCTCTTCACTGCATATACGTCACCTGTGTTGATCTTGATACACGCAGACACAACACCATAGGCGCCGGCGGCTTGGGGAGTCTGTAGTTCGTAACCTCGAAGGACGAAGTATTGGTCAGAAGGCGTCGGGTCAACAGTCTCGATACGATCGCCGTCGAAGAGGTTAGTGAGCTCAGCCAGTCGGTCAAGACCTCGCAGGAAATCGTCTTTGCGATCTTGGTGGAAGCGGAGCTGGAAGCGAGATTGCCAATAAGTATTGTCGACGTTGTCTTGGTGACTTTGGCAACACCGTCAGCGACGAGGACACCGTCGAGAAAAGCGCGCTTCGAGGGCGGCACCTTGAGCATCAGCACACGCGTTTCTCGGTGGAACACGATCTGAGCATGCTGCGACGCGACGCGATCCCTTTTTCGATCGACAGTGACGAGGAAGTCGACATCAGGATCTGACAGCGCCTGTTTACCGCAGCCGATGACCCATCCGCGAGGAGGACGAGCAGGAGGCAGACTCAAGCTCATGCGGAAGTGGCCAGTGTAGATAGTCTTGTTGACTGCGCCAACTTCAACGTCCGAGTCGTCACCATCGAGTGTTTCTAGCTCTTGATTCACATGGATAAATTCACGGGCGTGTGAGTTCCAACCGGCATCAGCAAGCTTGAGACGGACAACTTGATCGAAAGCGAACCTCGCAGAGTCGTTGATGGGCACGAGGGCAGCGAAGTCGAAACCAGCAGTGTGGGATTCATCGAAAGATGCAGCTTCTGCAGCCCGCTGCTCGGCTTCGAACTCGGACAGCGTCTGCGTGTCGCCAGCAAGGGACTGCGACATGCTCGCAACTGGAGCGCGAAACCGAGAAGAGGAAATGGAGAGGGAGAGAAAGCCTCAACCTACGAGGGCGCAGGTGATCCTTTTATACCACCCTCCATCATGCGCAGCCAGGAGCCACGAAGGACTGCGGACTGCAGGCTCTGCGCAAGTGAGTGAAAGGGAGCAGAGCAGGAGATCATGCGCATGCCAAAGTTCGAGGGGGAGGGAGGGGAAATCGAAGTACCAGAAATCAGGCAGCGATCGGGGCGGAGCGGGTGTTCTATTTCTCCGAAGGGCTAGTAATCTCACGTGACTTGCTGCGCACGGACCCCTCTTGCCACTCTCATCTGCAAGCACGACTTCAACATCATCTCAGCAACAACATCCGCAGTTCCTCCCTCCAGAATGCACCGTTCGTGATCTCAAGTGATTCAATCACTCCTCATTCCACCCTCGACCTCAACATCTTACAAAGATGGAAGTCTTCCACGACGTCGACGCCGCCCGAGGCACTCAAATCAACAACGCCATCATCAAGCTAGATGGCATCCGAGCACAACAGACAGTCGATGGTGCCCTTCAGAAGCTGTGGGATAATCCTCGACGCCACCGACGAACGTCTGCGACGTCTATGGCGAGGAGGCTTGACCAACTAGAAGCCATCTGGCGAGCACACATTGACAAGCACCCCGGCTGCATGAACGGACCTGCCTCTTTATCTCCCTCACCCACACCGACTTGGCGAGTGAAGGTACCCGCATCCTCAGCATATCGATCAGATCACACATCACACAATCGGAGAAGACCACGAAGGCAAGATCGACGAGTCTTGAGCTGGGAGCGAGAAGATTCATCCCAGACACGTGAATCAAAACCAAACCGGATACAGAAGTCACGATGGCAACGGCCCATACATGCCGACGAGCATATCCACGAGATGGTAACAAGATCACGGACGAGCAGGAGAACTCGCTTCTATAAACTACGCGTCCCGCCCTAGCGACTCGCGTATGCCTCGGCTACGAGGCTCTTTCAATGATACCACATTCACGTTCACTTCGATTCAATGCTACTTCCCTGTTGTGATCAACGCTTCTCAATCATGGCAGTCGTGCTCATGAGGGATGCTGCAGGCGTGTCCTCATCGCTTACGCCCAAAACGCCGCTGTCGTCCAGGCCCGCTCCCATGCCTCTGAAACTGTCATGCTTGAGAACGACCCTTTGCGGTGAAATGGAGTTTCTTTCTGCTTTTCAGCAGATCATACATGGTCTAGGACTTCCCCGGGCTTTTCATCAACGCCGCTCAAAGCGGTTGCACCGACCAATGCTCGCCGGTACGACCGCAAAGCCCTGTCGCCAAGCCATCTGCACCAAATGCGGAATGCCGGGGATCGTCACTAAATCTCCGGAATCCTGCAGCCTGTGCATTCTGACAGTGCAAACCGATCCACACTTTCTCTTGTCCTTGCTACATGCATGAGACACCGCAGTATGAGCCTGTCACCGCCATGCCTATGCTGTCTTCATGGCTGTTACCGAAGCGGACCAGGCGCAATGTCATCCAACCAAAGAACGGCTGTCTCAATTGCAAGTCAGTATAGCCAACACATTGTCCCTTGCACTGGCTGACTACTAAAGGGCGTGCAAGAAGAAATGCGACGAAACGCGGCCGACTTGCCTGAGGTGTCATGCTGCAGGGAAGCGATGCCACGGCTACGCCTCAGAAGCCTTACATCGACTCATAGGGCCCGGAAGAACTGATGACCACGAGGCCGCAAATCTCTCAAGTCTTTGTTTCGAGACTCTCCGACATGGCTTCTGCAGTATGAAAGACGACGGTGCCACCTGGCTTCGATTAATTGTCCAGCTCTCGGTCACCAATGCAGCCGTGCGCGCTGGTATGGTCTTGTTTGGTGCCGTCGTTCAGTCGGCCTCGGCGTCATTCTCGTGCAACTCCGCGCACAGCATTCTCCGCCGACGACATGCGGCATTGCTTGCATTGCAGAAAGAGCTACGTACGACAAAAACGACCAGTGCTGCTCAGGTTTTCATCGCCAGCGTCCTCCTGGCGGCAAGCGAGGCGTTGTGTGGCGACTTGGCTGGCGGCGCCCTCCACCTGCGTGGTGCTTTTTTAGCCATCGGTCGCATCCGTGCTGCCCCCGCAACGAGCTCTCACCAGTCCAGTCCGGCGCCAGTGTCAAGCACAATGTCCAGCTTCAGCCCCGCTTCAGAATGCGAGAATCTACACGCACTTGCATTGAGTATGGACATACATACAGCCTGGTTTAGATTGTCTCAGCCACCAGATCTCGATCCTACCTTCTGTCCAGGTGCTGTCCAACTCATGGGGACTTGTAAAACTACAGACAAGATGGCTATACTTCAGCTGTTGCACAGCTGCTACCACTTCGCCTACCGTGTATCGCCCTTCAAATACATGAGTGCAGCTTACGCACCGGCGGCCCTTGTCGAAGAGCAATGCCGATACCTAGCGGCTCTCAGATCTGCGCTGGCCTCTTTACGATCCAGTGATCTCATGCACACAAAACGTGCCGGCGATATCCAGAAGAATCTTGTGCTCCGAGCACAGTGTCTCAGCACATTCATCTACCTTTCAACCATCCTTGTTCCGTACGAAGTGGCCTATGATGTTTATAATACCGAATTCGCCGACATAGTCCAGGCATGCGAGCTACTGACCCGACACCCGGTCAATGAAGTGTCCGTCAGACCTGCATTCCAGTACAGCCTAGAGCCGGGCATCTTTCAACCATGCTATCTGACGGCAATGAAGTGTCGCAGCCTACCAATCAGACAGAGGGCCATTACACTTCTCTCACAGCTAGGCTGCGAGGGACCTTGGAAGAGCCCGCAATCGACTGCTGTTGCCCGACGAGCATTGCAGCTAGAGCAGATCGTGGTCGACGGCTTTGTTCCAGAACGGGCCAGAATTCACGGGTGCTCAACGTTTACCTTGCAACTGAGTGACGGGACAGCATCGAGGTCCTTCCGAGCAGAGTTCGCTTTCTGCAATGATGTCGATCGAATGGTAGCGGACGGCGATCCTGACGACCCAAGATATTGGACTATGATCAGCGAGGATTTCGACATCGTACCCTAGGTGATATCGGATCTGGCTCTATCGGCAAAGCGAATGCTGTCCGAGACATGGCCCGCCTTTCGTTCAAGTCTGTGCCCGTTGAATGACGAAGTCCTGCCATCTATGGACGATCAATTGCTTTGACTGTTCAGCCAGACTGCGGAGCT
This sequence comes from Cyphellophora attinorum, assembly GCF_001299255.1. Lineage (NCBI taxonomy): Eukaryota > Fungi > Ascomycota > Eurotiomycetes > Chaetothyriales > Cyphellophoraceae > Cyphellophora > Cyphellophora attinorum. Next base: position 59,767 of record NW_017253279.1, read on the forward strand.
CTCGCTCTCCTTGTATCTTGGTCTGAAGCTTGATCGCCGCAACGCCGTCAGTGGCGAATGCTCCGGAAACAGCAAGATCTATGCCTTTCAAAGGGTAGCCAACGATTGCGTTCGCAGCTGAAGTCTTGTCAGTCTGCAAGTTCGAATGACAAGATTAACAACATACCAGCAAAGAACTTCACAGGCAAGCCCAGTATCCCACTAGCTGCTCCTTTCGCCATGCCTACCGGACCGTCTTTCACGAGACCGGCGACTGGCTGCACGAAGAGGCCCGAGATACCGTCGGCGACGCCCCAAAACAATCCTTCGCAACCGGCCGCCAGCCCACTGCCAACACCGGTGACTTCGGAGCTCTCCTCACGGTCTTATCGCCCCACAATCGTGGCAGATCATGCGCTCCGTAAGCCATTGCTAGGGTGAAGTCACCAGGAGCCCGCACGGCTGCTTTGCCGATTCTCAAACTGCCATCGACAAAGTATGTTCCAGGGAACTTCAAGGCTTTCTTAGCTGTGTCGCTGGGAGGCCCCACAGTTTGCTCGCTTGAGGCTCTCGCCACGATTGCATCTTTGCCACGGCTCGGTCGTTTGGGAATCTCCTTCTGATCCTCTGGCCTGCTCGATACGTAAAGACTGGCCAATTGCCGACCTCCGCTAGTATCTCGCCCATCCCACGAAGACTATCGAACAGTAATTCCGTTATGGCCCACGCAGCCCCGGATGCCGGCTCGTATGGCCCATGTGCGATGTCCAGGTCACATTTGCGGTGCAGCTCCAGGTCGTCCATGTTGATCAGCTGCTTTCTCGCCAGCACCGCCGCTGCCACAGCGCTCAGGATCAGCTGGTTTTCTTTAGCTGCCAGACTCCGGCGCGTTCAGGGAATAGATCGCAAGCAAGTCCCTGATCAGGCAAACCATTATGGAAACTTGCGACGGCTTTCTCGACACTGTTCTCCGATCTGATCCGCAACCCAATCTCGTTCGCACGATTGGCTACGTCCGGACGAGATGCAAAGTAAACAGCTGCCGCAAGCGTTTCCGACGTCATTTGCTTGTGCGGGATGGGAGGAGGCCCGGCTCCGGCTTCGCAAACGCAGTCACCCCAGAAGTGTTGGTCGCCGAAGAACGGCACGATCACTGTTGGACGACCCGCTCTCAGACCGGAAGCAGTGGTTCCTGCGCCGCCATGATGTACGACACATGAGACTTGCGGGAACAGCCAATCATGCGGACACTCTGCAGTCAAGACCAAGATATCTGGCTGGCCTTCGAGGTCTAGACCGGCGCCCTTCCCACCACTCCATCCCGTTGCCAGTATTAAGCGTTTCCGAGTCGAGCGCACTGCATCAACGACGATAGTCAAGAATGCCACTGGATCTGCGACCACGATGGAGCCAAATCCGACGTATACTGGAGGCGGATCGGAGGCGAGAAACTTGCGCAAATTCTCTGGCGGCGAGTACTTCAATGTGCCTTCTAGCGGGAGGAATCCTGTCACACCGATATTCGACGGCCAGTCCTTCGGTCGTGGCAATACGCTCTCAGACCTGTTTGTGTCAGCACCGATCGATGGTAAGACGTGTCTCTGCCTACCACAGATATGTGTGTGGTATTCGTCCGCTGTGCAACAAGCTTGGCGCTCTGCTTGGATGAATCGGATCCAGGCGTAAGACCTTCGTCCGAAAATTGTTGATCATGCTTCCCAAACCCTGCAAGATCAGACTCTCGACAAGAAGATACGAAATCGCATTGACTCTGCTCGGCTTCTGAGAGGATGTCTTGATGGTGGCCAGTGGATGAGGGAGCTGAGAAGTCGGTGACCATGGCATACTGCAATGCTGTGAGTCCAATCGTATACAGCAGTGGGCAGACTTACGTGAAGAAGATGTGAAGAGGAACACCCATCTTCTCAGCACAGTGGACGTGCGCCAACGATGGCGGGTTGGCGATGATCGCGTCTGCCACGAAGGGCTGCAGCTCCGTTTCCGCCGCTCGACGTTTCTCGTTCCACAGCTTGCCCTCCTTGGCCTTTTTCTTCTCGGCAGATCGCCTTGTCGATTCGAAACATGCCCGCCAACTTGCATGAACGATCTCGCTCATCATGCGCCGCTTACGAATCACCTCGCCCTTTCGCCACGCCTCGAAACGCGGCATCAACCCTGGGTTTGCAACCATGTATGCCATCAACTCCATCGGATCGCCTCCAAGATCGAAGAACTCGACACCATGCCCTTGGACAAAGTCACGGAAGAGGCTGTGCGTTGCCAGTCGTACGCGATGTCCACATCGATTCAGCGCAAGTGCAAGCACAAGGAATGGCTGTACGTCGCCGCGTGAGCCTACCACGAGCATGAGGATGTTGAGCCGTGGGACTTGGCGGGCACTGTTGGGGGCAGTCCGCTCTGCTGAAGACTGACGTCGGTCGGTGTTGCTGCTTAACGGTTGTTCGATCGAAATGGACGACAACAGATCCTCAAGTTCGGGCGAAATGTCCAAGTGGATTTTGCATCGTCGCCGAGGGTGGGAGCGGTCGCGGGCAACGCATACGCCGGAGGGGGCGCATCACCTGGATGGATGGCACCGTCATGCAGGTCAGGGCCGGTCGAAGTCATATCAGGTAGATCTCCGCAAGGCATCTGCAGTATCACTTTCGCTTTGCCCATCCCAAATGTCCCTCTCCTGCTGGCCTTTTAAATACTTCCTGTCTCGTTCTCGTCCACGTCGACAAAATCTATAGCTCTGGCAGATCATCGAACACCGCTCAGCCATGATTGTAGGCGCAGGCAGACGCGTTTCGATTCATGCTACCACGCCTCGAAAATTCGTACCCTTTGTCCCGCTTCCATATCTGAGAGACACGAAACAACGCCAGTGGTGGAAGTGGTGGAACCGTGAAGCCAAAGACCGCCGCGTCTCTCATTGGCTCGGGGCAAGCTGCGGCGATGCCATCCCGCTCACAACTGCGAATCTCTCCCACGGTCAGGCAGTAATTGATGTCGTTTCCAATGTCACGAGCCGGTAGCCGTCGTAGTCTGTGGCTGGTGTCTCACAGCTCGTGTCCGCGACCAACAACCCCCTTAAGCTTGAACGCGAGGCATGTGTGTCCAGGCTCCTGCTCCAATTCTGCTGCTGCTCTCCTGTGCCATAACTCAACGCACTCTCCCAGACGAGACCGCTGGTAGCGTTCGTGTTCAGTGACGACGTAAGTGAATATGCCTCCACGAAAGTCAGTAAAATACGCCAGGCAGCGATCAATTTCAACCCCTGCAATTTGTATATAACCTGAATATAAATGGTGCAATGGGATCTCAAATTGTTGAAGTGCCCATAGCCGGGCCATTCACTACTACAGATGGCGCTTTCATCAACCCTCTTCCCACACCTCTCCCTCTTCAACGCCACCTTCCACCAACCCTCCCCTCCCCTCATCGCAACCGAGCTCTCTGGCATCTTCATCCAGCACAAATACTCAAACACCCTCTCGCACATCGTCTGCGGATTCTGGTACAACTCTGCCATCCACCAAAAAGTCCGCATCGACGAGACCTATGACGGTGGCTACGGGACTAGCTTCTTCGACTACACCAACACAAGCTCTTCCGGAGGGGTCTCAAACGTTCAAGTCATTGTTGGTCCGAGCATGAACAGTACACCGAGTTGCTTCGAGGACTATGTGGGCAGCCCGGGATTTCCGCTCATCACTGCGACTTATCTGCAGGACGTGAATGCGAGTTTTGGCGGCGCAGTCCTCGACCCATGGGTGGGCGAGGTGCAGAGCTGGGATTTCCTGTATGGTGGTGGGGGAGATGGCGGCATTGCGGTGGTGGTCTATCTGGACGACCAGGAACCGGCTGTGCTGCAGGGTTATGACTTCTGGGGCACGGCGGAGAGGACAAAGGTTGTTACGCGCTTCTTTGCGCAAAAAGTCGGGGAGATCGGGGCCGAAGTCTTTGCTGGGATTGGGTGTCCTGAACAGAAGCAAAGCGCTGAAGCGCCCAGGAGCGACATGTGAAGCAGTACGCGCGTTCGTGGATATTTTCGTAGTATGCCGCCATTCTCTCTAGACGAGCTCGTACCCTAAACCACGTACCAAATCAGTCGATCGCCGCACCCTTCCCTTCAGAGACAACATATTGCGTTCCATAAGCCGCTTCACACACGATGATCAGTTCCTTCTTTCTCACTAGCCCGACTCATTCTCCTCGGCACATCCGCATATGTCGCACTACTCTTCCTCCGCCCGTGCTCCGCTGTGTCCGTGTAGTCGATCAGCACGTCGCCGTTCTTGTCATAACGATATGGCTCTTCCTTGGCGATTTTGACCACGCTGAAGACACTCTTGGTCTTCGTGAAGATCGTATCCATTTCTTCGAGCGACCGATATGCTGTCTCAGGATAGAAGAAGTAGGTGACAGGCAGGATGAGGGCGCCGTTGATGACGGCAAAGATGATGTAGGTTTTGTAGCCGATGGTGGAGAAGGCGACGGGGGTGATCATTACGACCTATAGCATTCGTGAGCAACAGACACTGCAAGCAAAGAGTAGCACTAACCATGAAGTTCCAAATCCAGTTCGCAGTCGTGCTGACCGCGTTCGCTGGAGCACGAATCTTCAGCGGGACGATCTCCGCAGGGTAGAGCCAAGTCATCCCGAGCCATCCGATCGCGAAGCAGGTATTGAACAAGAACAGGAAGACCGTCTCTGCAATGCCGGACTTGGAGGTGCCGATTGAACCTGTGATTGCGAGCACGATCATGCAGATACTCATGCCGGCAGCGCCGAAGATCATGAGCTTGCGCCGGCCCACCTTCTCGATGGTGAATACTGCTATCCAGGACGCCATGAAGTATTCGGTGCCGTTGCAGGCGGCGATCAGCTTGGCGTTGAACGCGGATAGGCCGACTTCGTTCTGCAGGACGGTCGGAATGTAGTAAGTGATGAGATTGATGCCACTGCTGGCGTCAGCATTACTCCACAGCCGAAAGGGGAAGGCCATACCTGATCTGCTGAAACATCTGATTCACATATGCCAGTACGGTACGATGGAAGTGGCGGTACTCGTCCATTGTGAAGAGATCCTTGAAAGAGCCCTTCGAAGCCTCGAGCACGGTGTCCTTAATGGCAAAGAACTCGTTCTGTACGTATGTACTGTCAGGCTCTTTGGCATTGAGCGCAGCAAGAACATTGACTGCAACGTCTTCATGCCCTTTGAGAATGAGCCAGCGTGGTGATTCTGGCAGCTGCAGTACGAGTAAGACGATGGGAATGCAGAAGAAGATCTGGAAAGCGAGCTGGAGCGCGGTCAGTCATGCTGTGAGATGGAAGAACTGGTAGAACGCACCGGAAATCTCCATGCTACTGGGTTTGGATCTGTGAAATACAAGCCAAAGTCAATCCAGTAAGCAATCATCACTCCGCACGTGATAAGAGCGCCTTCAATCATGACCAGCTGACCACGGCGGTGAGATCGCGAGCATTCGCTCTGCCAAGTGGGCACCGTACTGGTGTTGAGACCGTTGCCGATACCAGTAATGATCCTTCCGACAATGAACTGCGGGAGCTCGTAGGACGTGCATTGCAGAATTGCTCCCACAATCATGATACACGTCCCGACGAAGATGGTCTTGCGTCGACCGAGTATATTCCCGACAAAGATGCATGCCGCAGCACCTGTGCTTGATCAACTGTGCGCCAGCACGACATTTTCAGCCTACTCACCAATGAAACATCCTAGATTGTAGCTAGCCACAGTGATGCCTTCGTATGTGGACCGGGCGCTCTTCTCAGCGGCAGAAATGCCATCCTCGTACTGATCGATCTGTGGGAATGTCGAACGGAAGCTCTCCAGCGTCAGCAAACCACCAGTCACGCCTTGGTCATATCCGAATAAGAGGAAGTCAAGACCAGCCAGAACGCCCACAGCAACTTGGAGTCGCGTGCCACGTAGGCCGAAGTAGTTCTTCTTGCCGCTTCCGAACATGTTTGCTGGTCCGTCCCGGGGTCTCGCGCACTGAGAAAGATAAAGAATTGAGGCACCGTCAAGCGTATCTATAGATAAAGCGTGTCCATCTGTGATCGCCACACTAGTGGTAGCGGCTCTCTGTGAAGCATGGAGCAGAGGAAGAGCAATGACGACACAATCGACACGGTCGACACGAAACGATCGCAGAAGTATAGCTCAACATTTGCCGGTCACCGCGTGCGCATCACAGTTGTCGAGCATGTGGCGCCATGTGCATCGGACGGCATGACCCCATAGCTGTGCTTGGAGTTGTACCACTGATCTGGATTCTGCAGATGCGGTTCTGGAACGACTATACGGAAAGCAGAATGCCTGGCGTCTCGAAAAGCTGCAACCAAAAGGCGTGCACACAGGACGACCGATTGATCGAAGCTTTGCGGGTGATGCAATGCCGCGTCTAGCGCGATTGCTTCCCCACAAAGGCAGGGGGCGATCTCCGCAGTTCGTGCTCTCATCGCGCGATGATGACGAGGGCCTGAGAATACGATTATGCGGAGGATCTGCTCGCATCACGCAGATGAGAAATTGCGACTGAAAAGCTCGAACATAGTGTGTTCACAAGTGCTTGAGCCGTAGCATCTGACTCCACTCGGAGGCAGATAGCTACAGATCGCACCAGCTTCAGCTGCATGGGGAGTCCTTTGGAGCCTCCCAGCCCGCGACACTACTCCTCCTTCGCCTCAACGTGTTCGCCACGCTCACTTTTCCAATGCTTGAACTGGCGTGCAGGCAACTTCAGCTCGAACATATCGTCAATCTCCAGGGCATTCCTGCCCTTCATCTCCGGTACCCAGAAGAACGTCCCAAATCCGCCGATGAGGCATAGTCCCGTGTACACGAATCCGGTCTTTGCTCTGAGATTGCCCGCGTCTGGATTGAAAATGAACGGCAGCGTGAACTTGAACAAGACACTCGCCGCCTGTTGACTGACACCACCGATAGCCTGGCTTTTGGAGCGTAACCTCAATGCAGATGCCTCACTCATGACCGAGTAGCCGGCGGGCCAGGCGCCAAGACCGCAGACAACGATGACAAGGTTGAGCGACACTGCGCTGTACCACTGAACAGCGGTGGTCTTGAAGCATCCAGCGATGCCCATTCCTGTGTAGAGAATCCCGGCAGCCACAAAGCTGGGAATGATGAGCCGACGTCTTCCGACTCGTGATTGAAGCCATATGCTGACACCATTCGCGACCATGCCAAGGGCAATACCTGAGATGAGAAAGATCAGGCTGGTTCCGGAGTCCATGCCGATGACCTGGAGAAAATATGACGCAGTGCTGAGCAAATCCAGCCCGAACAGAGATTGCAACTGATTTGCGAACAGCACAATCCAGGTTCGACGAAGATGGGCACGGTTGAAACAGTCGCGATAGTTGACAGCTTCGGCCTGCGCAGCTTCTTGTTCAATCGTCAGTTTGGTCTGCCGGAAGACCTTCTCAGGGTCAACTTTGGGAGCGACAAGGCGCTTGATCGCCGTCATAGCCTCTTCATGCCGGCCCTTTCTGATCAAGAATGCGGGCGACTCCGGCATGAAAATTGATAGCACCAAGGGCACAATTGAAAGTATCCACTGAGATCCAAGAACAACCAGGTATCCCGTAGGCGACTCGCTCTCGTTGATGCCAAAGATGATGAGACCACCCACTAGTTGGCCGAGAAGGGTGAAGGTAGGAACGAGTGCTAATGCGGAGCCTCGGAGCGCTGTGGGTGTGATTTCAGAGATGTATGTCAGGACCTGGACTTTGACGATACCAGTTGCGAAGCCAGCGAAGACTTTTCCAGCGAAGAAAACGCCACGCTTCGACTCTAGATCACCAACCCAGTACGACGAGAAAATGATGCAGACACCGAGAGCCGCAAGAACAGCTCCCAGATTGAGACTGAGTTTCCTGCCGATCCGGTCCTGGATGAAACCGCCAGTGATTGAACCGAAAAAGGCCCCGATGTTTGTACTCGAGGACCACAGTCCAAGCCAGAACGCGGGAAAGATATAGTCGTCCTCGGAAACCGACCACTCGCCGAAGTCGCGCTGAAATGTGGGCAGGGCGGTAATCTGGCCAACGATGATATTATCGTAGCCCCAGAGGAGGATCGCGCTAGTGAGGCCCATGCACCAACCCGTAACTTTGGGGTACAGCTTGATTGCCTCCCACAGGCGGAGGTCCTTCTCCGGCTCAGTCATGGGTCCTGTAGTCTCAATATCTTCGACATTCGTGGCATTGCGTGTGGTACCTGTCAAAGTACCGGTGCGCTCAGCGGCACTGGTGCCGGCGGTCTTCTGGTCGTCCGTCATGGTGGAAGCTGGCAGTGGAAGGCTTAGATGTGCCACCTGGGATCACGAAGCTGGTGCTGAGAGTAGTTCCATCGTTTCGAGGGTTGCATTGCTCATATAATGCTACCGTTCCCAAAAGACCGAGGCAACATAGTCAATTAGTGTGTGCAGTGGATGCCCCGTGTCTGAAATCTGGTCTGGAGGTTGTCCAGAACATGCTTGTAGCCAGGCCAAGCGTGGGGAAGATTTGCGATCTGGGGTAGATCTAGGGTGTTCGAGACGACGGCGTCAAGAAATCTGCGGGTCCTATTCGTTCCTGGGGTGAAATGCGAGATTCGGCGACTGAAGCGGCTTCCGCTTCTTTTTAGCGAAGGTCGCTCGACCTCTTCCGGTCGCCAAGACCATCGGCACCATCTCTGCCACAGCACATCAAAACACCGTGCGATTACGCGTTGATGAGCGTTGAATTGATGGCGCCAAATGAATTTGCAACAGGCAGGAGCAAAGGACAGGAACGTCTGACAGACACTTTAGGCCAAGGACAAGAGCGATGCTGCGATGTTGTCGCGGCTCACTGTGCCATACTTTGATGAACACTGCGCCAGCAAGGCTACTCGCCTAGGCATACTCTGCTCCCAGCGCGTCAAATGCATAGCGGACGCATGTATACTGCTGCAAAGTAACGGCAGCGGTGATGGACAGGAAGCGACGTGGTTCAAGCTCGCCCTCGCAACGGATCACTCAAGCGATCTCGAGTGACGTCACGCGTCAGCGCTTGTTTTTGATTCTCAGAAACCACGTTCGTTGCACACATAGATGCCTTCGTCAGCCAGAGCATTGCAACGATGAGCTCGAGACCATGATGCTCGAGCTCTACGGCTCTCAACGGTCCGATATGGCACTTGTGCACGGATCGTATTGCTGATGGAAAGACTGGAGGATGAATTTCATTGCGAATCTGTCCTTATTGACCACTTTCCCGTCTCACCTAGGCATATGGCAAGGGAACGCGCTGGCCATTCCTGAAGTCCTCACTCACGGCGCTGGATCAGGAATTCCTCTAATAGGATGGGACTCTTGCGCAGACATCGACTTCGGTGTGAATCAGAGCGATCTGCTCTACCCGATACAATGCGCGAACATCGACGTACCTCTGGACTATACGGACCACGACAGTTCACTGACAATTGAGCTGCAGTTGCTGCGAATCGAGGCGACGAAACAGCCCTCGAGAGGCAGCGTCATCATCAATCCTGGCGGCCCAGGCGAGTCTGGCTGCGATTACCTTGCACTCCGAGCGAGCAGATTTCACGCGTAGGCCCGGACCAGCGCCGCATCAAGGCTCCGTGCTGACTATGGTAGGATTCTTGGCGGCAGCTATGACCTAGTGAGCTTCGACCCAAGGTGAGCACACCACAACCATGCTAGCAAGCCGAGACTCAAGCGATTGCAGAGGCACCGGTAACACTGCCGCATTCTCTTGTGCACGGCCAATGCCTGCAGTGCCGCCATTGTCAGACATGCCCAAGCTGTATCAGCGGCGTCTCGAGAACGTGCTCGATGAGAAATGGGCGATGTACCAAAATGCCGCGAATGATTGTCTGGAGGTCGAGGCCCGCAAGTCGATACATGAGCACAGCATTCCATGCACGGGACATGCTTCAAATCATCGAGCGGCTCGGCGAGGACGGCTTGCTTCGCTTCTGGGGTATGCCCTGATGGAAACGCACGGCGAGCCCAGCTGACCTCACTAGGAAGCTCGTATGGCACCGTCCTTGGGATGACCTTTGCAGCAATGTTTCCAGACCGCGTCGACCGCATGATGCTGGACGCAACCGTTAACCCCCATGAGTACATGGCTGGTACCTCGCTTGAAATGCTGCTGGATGCAGACAAGACCTTTTACGCCTTCATCCTCGAATGTATGGCTTCCAGCGAATGTCCGCTCTCAGACCCGGGAGACAACGCCGCCGACTTGATCGATACCCTCAACGATGTGCTGCGCGAAATGGCTGCGGGTGAGAAAGGTCCGGAACTGTATCGTGAGCTCAAGAACGATGTCATTTACCGAGGACTATACTGGCCGACAGGCTGGGCAGAGCTGGGCCGCAAGTTGCAATTCATCAACGCAGACTTCACTCCGGCGACCGCCGAAACCGAGTCGGATCCTGGAGACGGCACAAGCTCTACAGAGACGGAGTTCGAGTACAACAAGGGCAGCGCGGCGGTGTTCGGAACACGATGCGCCGACTCATTACTCCGCGCGCAGTCACCCAATGATCTGGCCGAATTGATCCTGCAGCAAGCACAAGTCAGCAGTTTCGCCGACGTGAATACTGCCACTTCGTTGGTCTGTGCTGCTTGGGGCATTGAGCCAGCTGAGCGGTATGATGGCAACTTCAGGGCGAAGACAAAGCATCCGATATTGTTCGTCAACGGCCTGTATGATCCCGCTGCACCGGTCGCATCTGCGCGGAATGCTAGCACGGGATTTGAGGGCAGCGGAGTGCTGCTACATGATGGCTATGGGGTAAGCTCTCTTTGTTCTCTGTCCTGACGAGCGATTCTGACCTAGTATTTGAAGCATGGCCTAGGAGCACACCCGAATATGTGCGTCGGTCGGGCTGTCCGCCGATACTTTGTCACTGGCGAGTTGCCTACGCCAGGAACCGTTTGCGAGCGAGAGGTTGGCCCTTTCGACATCGACCCGCGGGCATGGCAGAACAACCCAGACTTGCTCGAGATTTAGGAATGCGGCCAACATTGCTGCCAAGATTCGAGACACAGGCATCGACTCGTACGAGCTTTGAAACGCACTCATGTCACTCGGTGCTGTAGAGTGCTCAAGGACTCGAATCGGCAGCGACCACTTGAGTTGGGGCTATTGAGCCAACTATAGCCGGAGAACACCACTCAGGTACCACGGAGTCCTTCCGGTACGGCGATCTCCACACTTTCACACCGATCACTGCTTATACCAATCACTCTGTGTATATGTCAGTATCGGCCCCTTGATCATTTCAGGACCAAAGTACTCACCGTGAAGGCGTCTAGCCACTTCTTCACCACCTTAATCTCCCACAAATGCGCCTGCATGATGAAGTCTGGTTCCGCGTCAACATCCAAGATCCCATAGCTGTCCCAATGGTGTCCGCCTCCATTGATCAGATACGCTTCGACCTCGCTAGCTGCTGTGGCATTACTATTTGGGTTCGCGACGCGGTTTGCTGACGTGTTGGTCAAGGTTGAGTGGTAGCAGACATCGAGCCAGACATCGGAGCTTCCATCGATGAAGGCTAGTCGCTCTCCGGTGATGTTCAAGTCGCCGTATTTGTTGTAGTGGGTGAGATTGGTCCATCGGTCGGTATCGAGTTGTACTTTCCCGGGGGAAAGGCCCAATTACACTATCGCGCCTGTCAGAGTGAACATATACCGGAAGAAGCAGGACCAGGAGACTGATTGCCCGCCCGATCTGAGTATGTAGGGGTACATACCCATTGTTGTGTGAACGATGTTGTGATGCTGCGAGACAGGAGCGATGGCTTGCCTTCGGGTTGTCCCTGTTGGTAAGCACCCAACTCAGTGCATGCTACCAGATGTTAGCAAGTGAAAAGCCCTGAGGAGGCCTTCACGTACTGGAATATGTGTATGAACGCGACGTGCTGGGCGTTGTGTCATTCCAGTATGATTCTTCGTGGGAGTCAGTGCCTTCCTTCAAAATCATCCGAGAGAAGCGGCTCACCATTCTGTGTCCCGAAGCAGCCAGGATCCGTGCTCCCGTATCGCCCGCTCTCGCACAGAGGAAGATACACCTGCTGGAAGTATGCGGCGTACGCACCGAGTCCCGGCAGCGTCTTGCCATCGGTATAGTTGGCCAGCAAACTATCACCCGCCGTGACATTAGCTGGGGCATTGTCGTCGGTCACGTTACCGCAGAAGTACCACCACTGCGGATCCGAAACCGACTTGTTCCAGTTCAACTCTTGCCATGTCCCCAGTGGATAGTTATCAGGACCTCCGATCGGAAGAGCAATCGTGTAAGCGAAGTCGAGATCAGATTCGAGATCCTGGAGTCCGAAGAGCTCTTTTCTACAATGCAATCAGTATCGTCACCAATTAAGAAGCGCCGAAGATTATGCCATGGCCTGCACTTGGCACGTGCAAGGGAAGAACAGGTTACTGGGCACTCACAGCTGCTGGATCGCGGCAGTATTGTTTGCTTCAACAAGCGCGTCATAGCTGTCAACAATATCGTTGATGCGCCCGATGCAGTCTTGAGGACCGAGCTTCTGGATTGGATCGTACCTGGAGCGTCAGCTCAACTTCATCACGGACTTCGAAAGCCGAACAAACCATTGCGGGTACGCATGGACCGCGTGGACTACGGCACTGGAAGCTATGCCCCCGTACAAGATCTTCTCGCCGGAGCCGCCATACTCGACAATCGAGAACGCAGTCTCAGCGCCAGCCAAGCTGCCTCCGTACAAGATCCACGGTGTGTTGGGTGCGGTGAGATTACCGGTCACGTTTGGAAAGGTAGCCCGTTGCGCAAAATAGGCGTTATCGGCGATCGCTGCTGAAAGTCAATAGACTCCCCAACACCCGCGGTGTAGGACCTACTCTGCTCATTCGTAAGATAGGCAAGCTCGTCTGTTGTTGTGGTTTCGAATGGATAGCTCTCGCCATAATAGCGGTTCTCGAGAATGACTCCCAATCCATTGAACTCCTGCATCAAGATTTGGATGATGCCGGTCTCAAGGTTTGAGAACCTGCTCTCGCCAGAGGTCTCCCCGCCGATGTACAAGAAAACGGGGCCGCCATCCTTGTAGTAGGTTGAATCGAAGAAGTACCGCTGCGTGAATGTGCCGTTGGTGTGAGGCTCATAACGGGAGCTCTGTGGGAAGTGATCAATCTGCCGAGCTTAGAACACTGACGAGCTCAGACGGAACATAAATACCAATTGCGTGAAGTTGTTCGCCGGGTAGCTTGTTGGACGGCTGTCTCGACGAACGAGGTCGCGCTCAACGCGTGATGCGCGCAAATCCACAGGCGAAGGGATCGCATTCACGGCAACCAGAGCGAGCGCCCAAGAAGCGACAATGGACAGCATCTTGAGGACTGTTCCGCAGGGTGTCAAGTGCAACGCGAGCGCGACGCCATTGCAGAGACATTTGTATGCTCTGGTGGGAGCTGTCACAGCTCGCGAAGTATTGCATCATACCCAACGTCGCATTCGCGTCCAAAAAGATCGATCATCAAGCTTGCGAAGCTCCAGAAGCGCGCAGCTTCCCACGTCAGGCGCACCAGGACCGAAGGCAAACCTGCATGGTGCCTTGCGTTAGCGATCCAAAAGGCAGGTGCGGTCGACGAAAAGGCACTGACGTGACAGGTGGACGTGCTCCGGGTGTTCCTAGCGTGGCTCTTCAAGCAAAAGCTTGGACAGCTTGGCCAATGCTTTGCAATGCGGAACAATTGCGGGGTACTTGAGGTTGCAACACCGGCACCCTACTACCTATCATGTTATCTCGAGTGTTGCTGATAAGAGCTCTAGCGGGTCACCGTGACCTTGTTCACTTGACATATGCTGCCTCATCGACGACAAGCGGATCAATGTCAATGCGCGGCCCGCGGCGGCAAGTCGGCGGGAGGCAACGCAGCATAGTCACAACCCGCATTGTCACTAATGAATAATCGTTATTGCTTTGTGTATAGTCCAGCATGACTGGCCGCTCATTGTAGTAGGAGGTGCACCACCAATGTAGTGTGCCTAAATATGTATCGTACGTGCATGTTGGGCTTGGCACGGCTGTTCTTTACATAAGCAGACGAATCTGTCTTCCTTACCGGCAACGGGAAGGCGCCATAAGTATGATAGACGACCAGTTGCGAAACAGAAGGCGTGACATCTATGGATCGGAACACACAGCTGGCATAAAATCTGACATGCCATGCCCCTGGGGCTGCACGGCGCACCGATGCGAAGTATAGCGCCGCCCGTGGCGGACGACGGGACCTTCACCACTGCTTTGTAGAGAGTTCGTTACCGGACAGTGTCTTTTGGAAAGAGCTTGGGGAACACTCCTCCGAGGTTCAGGCACCGTCAAAGGGCGAATGCCCCCGGCCTGACTGCGAAAGTGCGGATATCGGGCCAGCTATTCGTCTGACCAAATCTAAACCCCGACAGGGAACGAGAATCAACACTTATCTAGGGAGACAACAATTGCTCGCAATGAATTTCCCCCGAGAGCTATCCGGCGGAAGGAAGAGCTCCAACCCCGCAGTGAGCGCTTGCAATGATGCCGGCGGACATGACCGAGCCTATAAGATTTCTCCCGGTTCAGATTGCTGCTGCCATTGTTTGCTGACGCGACTGCGAGCGAACAACTACGCTGCCAACGAATGGACGGTCGTAGCATAGTGTGAAATCGACAGCTTAGCATAGCTTGCTTGACAAGAACGAAGAGGAGACACGCACGGATGCAAAATCCTGGTGGCTGTTCGTCTGTAAGACCTTGGGATCCATACGCAATGCCGCACGAATGCAACCAATGACAGACAATTGCGCCGCGGCTCTGCATCGTTCAATCAAGGCCGTCGAGCATTTACAAACGAAGCGCACGCTCATACCAGGACCAGAAGCCTACGGACATCCCAATCGGATCCGATCGTTGCGGGCTGTTTGATAAGGTAAGAAAGACGGAACAGGTGTTCCTGAGAGCGGAATTTTGCGACTGCTTCGCCAAGTCCAACATGCATTAACGCCTTTTGAGCAGGTGCAGCCGAAGCACTCGTGGTCTGGCTCACCTTTCAAGAACGATATCAGGACAGCCAGAACCATCAACATCTTTCTATATTTCAGCTTCTGTCATCTTCGATATAGTACACTTGTATCACGGGCAGGTCCCTACGAAGGAATCTTTGAACAACAGCAGTACAGGAGTAAACAGAATGGCGCCGCACCCGCTTGATGGCCTCTCACTGGAGGAGACTCACAAGGCCAGAGATATAGTGTGCGGGCTACACTCCGAGCACAACGTCTTCTTCCGGGAAATCTACCTAGACGAGCCCAAGAAGGCACTGCTCCGGAAGTACCTCACCGCAGAACACAGTGGCCAGCCTCTGCCATCAATACCCCGCCAAGCACTTTGCCAGTATGATGTGCTGGACGGCAAAGGTGGCGTACAGTCACAGGAATCGATCGTTGACATCGACACCGGAAAGCGAGTGGAGCATATCATTGTGCCGGAGGAGCATCATGCGAGTCTGAGCATGTAAGCCGTTGTCGCTCAGGACGTGGCCTCATACTGACAGGTGACAGCCCTGAATTTCGATATCTCGTGAATGCAGTAGCTGAAAGCAAGCTTTTCGCCGATGCTGTCGCAGAGTTGAAGCTACCAGAAGGCTTCGAAGTCGTCGTTGAGCCCTGGCCATATGATGGACTCGGTGCTGACGAGGAGAACAACCGGTATTTCCAAGGCCTCTGCTTCGGCCGGGATACCCGACAGAACAACCCAGACTCCAACTTCTATGCTTACCCTCTGCCCTTGATACCAGTCATGAACGCCAAGACGAAGGAGATCGTTCGGGTGGACCGACTACCTACCGGTGGCGACCAGGACGGCCTACAGGACGAGACGCACAAACCCAACGTGCTCGACCATTGCGTAGGTGCAGACTACGTACCCGAACTCCTGCCAAATGGCCCGCGCACAACTTTGAAAGCACTGAACGTGTCGCAACCAGACGGGCCCTCCTTCAGCGTCAACGGAGGCCTGATCGAATGGGAGCACTGGCGATTCCGCGTAGGCTTCAACCCAAGAGAGGGTGCCACAATCCACGATGTCCACTTCCAAGGTCGCAGCGTCATGTATCGGCTAAGCATCAGCGAAATGTCCGTGCCGTACGCAGATCCCCGATCGCCGTTCCCGCGAAAGCAAGCATTCGACTTTGGCGATGGCGGCATTGGCTCCGCCACCAACAACCTCAAGCTCGGCTGTGACTGCCTCGGTGTGATCAAGTACTTCGACGGTGTCATCATGGCTGCCAACAACACCGCAGAAGTTGCACCGAACGTTGTCTGTCTGCACGAGCAAGACAATGGTATCGGCTGGAAGCATACCAACTGGCGGACGAACCGTGCTGTCGTGACACGCAATCGGGAGTTGGTGGTGCAGTTCATCATCACGCTTGCCAATTATGAGTACGTCTTTGCGTACAAGTTCGACCTCGCGGGCGGCATTACTGTCGAGACACGCGCCACGGGCATTGTTTCAGTGGTGAACATCGATCCCGGTAAGACGTCCGCTTACGGCAATGTCGTTTCGCCAGGCGCGCTAGCACAAAATCATCAGCACATCTTCTGCGTCCGGCTTGACCCCGCAGTCGACGGATACGAGAACACCGTCGTGGTCGAGGAGTCACACCCTGTGGCCGTGGGACCCAAGAACCCTGCTGGAAATCTGTACGAGGTCCGGAAGACTCCAGTCGAGAAGTCACAATGGATCGATGCCGCAGCTCGTCATAACCGAGTGATCAAGATGGTGAATCAGGACAAGAAGAACCCAATCAGTGGCCGCAACGTCAGCTACAAGTTCACGCCAGTCGATACACAGCTACTGTTGGCGCAGCCGGAATCGGGACAAGCCCAACGCGCACAATTTGCGCAGCATCACGTCTGGGTGACCAAGTATGCCGATCGCGAGCTGTACGCCGCAGGTCGCTACCCTCTATCATCCAAGGTTGAGAAGGGAGGTCTGAGCGACGCGGTCAAGCGGAATGACGAGGTGGCCAACAGCGATGTCGTGGTTTGGAGTGTGTTCGGCTTAACGCACAATCCGAGAGTGGAGGACTGGCCTGTCATGTAAGTCTCCCGCCATCAACTGGGACTAAACAACTTGCTAACAGCTCGACAGGCCGGCAGAAGTCCACCAAATCAATCTCCGTCCGGCCGACTTCTTCACGGCGAATCCGTCCATCGACGTTCCCTCGAATGTGAATAGTGCCTCTGTGTTGACGAACGGATCGACCGCCGCAAACGGCGTGAACGGCTCGAACGGGACAAATGGTCATGCTGGGTGCCATTGAAGCTTCCGTCGAGTTCGGCGGTGGAAATCGTCCGTTGATATGTAGTTCAGGAGGTCCGTGTAGTTTCTTGACCATAATGATGACATACTGTAACGCGCTTTTGCGACGCGTCAAAAAAGATGAGCCCTGTCGGCCCCATCGCTTGCGGGGCAACCGCCAATCTCCACTGGCTTTCCGGCACGACTCTTAGCGGTTCGCCGTCTCGGCCAGAAGACATTCTCGACAGTCAAGTAACGCGTTTCAATTCATCTGTGTGTCTGATAAGGATGCACTCGTGTTTCTCTATCTGCTACAGCTCTTCTTACGAATATCAATCTCATTCCGTAGCCTTGTGCGGCTTGACAGTCCTGATAAGCCGCACGATTCCCTGGATCAAACTCCGCAACAACGAAATCCTCCTTACTCGAAAGAGGTAGTAGAATAAGACGGCCGCAGCTATGTTGAAGACAATATAGCCGTACGAGATCCCCAGGTTGCGATAAACGTCGGAAGAATAAATATC
The DNA here is from genome assembly GCF_001299255.1 of Cyphellophora attinorum. Taxonomy (NCBI): domain Eukaryota; kingdom Fungi; phylum Ascomycota; class Eurotiomycetes; order Chaetothyriales; family Cyphellophoraceae; genus Cyphellophora; species Cyphellophora attinorum. Next base: position 77,645 of record NW_017253279.1, read on the forward strand.
GCTCATCGCCAAGTACTGGTCCGCATTTTGCAGCGGGCAATATTGACAGTCGCTCGTGGCGTCGGGCACGAGCAAACGCCCAAGAGCACCTTCCTGAAAGTATGGCGTTAAGTACTCCGCACAAGTCATGTTGCTAGGTGGGTTGAAGATTGCAAACTCGTTTGCCGCACAGTTGATCTCCCTTCCTTGCAGTCCAGCGCCAGCCCATCCGCCAAGCATGTATGTGAAGGGCGAGACTCTCCACATGAATTGCCAGAAATTGGGCAGCTGATCTGGCTTCTGCAGCACACCAGAGAAGGTAATCATCAAGCTGAATAGCAGAGCACTGATCGGTCCAGCAGTTGGCGCGTCGGGCAGAGCCGCGATGATCATGAACGCGAAGCTGCTGACGTATATGTAGAAGGTCAAGCAGAATGCGAGAGCCGTGAAATCGGTTTTGACCGGGTTGTCGGTTCCGAAGACGGAGAAATACCAGGATACGAAGACCAGCACCGCGGACAGAGCCTGCCAGGGGACTTCAACGACGATGTTGGATGTCATGAAGACGGACCAGCTATACATGCGTGAGGGCCGTTCCCGAACCTCGTACAGTGCGCGGGAGGTTGTGAAGCGCGGCATGATCTGGCGTTCACGTTAGTGGACCTGCAAGCGGTCGACGGTGGAAGACTTACCTGCTGTACCAGTGGTGTGAAGATCGTAAAGATCATGAAGATCGAGAAGATGACATTCTGCATTCCGGCTTGGGAGCTATCGGGCTGCCAGAAGGAGAACCCGACGAACAAGGCACAGGCAGTGCAGAGTCCGAGCTTTCCGATGATGTATGACGGAGTACGCCAATACTGCTGGAAGGCACGTCTGGTTACGTACAGATACTGAGTCAAGGTCGGCATGGCGTACTGGGTGTCGATGGCCGCGACGTCAGTGAAACTTTCAGTTGTCGCAGTCTTCGTGCCGTACTGCTCGTGGAGCTCATCGATTTGAGAGAGAACGGTCTGCGACTCAGTGCTTGCTTTCCAGTTCGTGTGCCAATCAATATCTTTGGGGGCCTGTGGACCGGCAACAACCTCCAGGATGTACTCGGCCGGGTTCTCCTCGTCGCCGCAAGGACGTGCGCCACTAGCTGCAAAGTAATCGACCAGCGTCCTCGAATTAGGGCCGATGTTGCCGAAATAGACTGTCTTGCCGCCCTTCTGAAGGAAGAGCAGCCGGTCGAACTGCTGAAAGAGGATGGCCGACGGCTGATGAATGGTGGTCAAAATAGCCTGCCCTGAGTCGGCAAGGCGTCTGAGGAGACAGATGATGGACCAAGATGACTGCGAGTCGAGACCTGAGGTTGGCTCATCGAGGTAGATCAGCAACGCCGGCTTCGCAGCAAGTTCAACGCCGATAGTGAGAAGCTTGCGCTGCTCGATGTTCAAGCCTTCACCAGGGGCGCCGACAATAGCTTCGGCGAAGTCCTGCATGCCCAACATAATAATGACTTGTTCCACATAATCGAACTTTTCCTGCTTGGACACGGACTTCGGTTGTCGGAGCATGGCCGAGAACTGAAGAGCCTCTCGAACGGTGGCGGTCTCGAGATGAACGTCTTGCTGCTGACAGTAACCAGACTTGCGCTGGAAGGACGAATCGACGGGCTTGCCATTCACTAGCATGGCTCCAGTAACAACGCCGACATTCGTTCGATTTGCAAGCACATCAAGAAGGGTTGTTTTGCCTGCGCCGCTTGTGCCCATCAATGCGGTCAGAGTGCCAGGTTTGACAAAGCCAGACACGTGTCGAGGAGCCGACGAGTGCCGCCTTTGACAGGCACGTCATAACAGACGTCGCGCCAGGTGAACACTTCTGTTGGTTGGGGCATGAGGCTCAAAGCTCCAGGCTCGGATGGCACACTGTCCTTCTCGTGAATCTGCCATCCTTGGATTCCACATCAGCTGGCATAGATTGCAGGCTCTTTGGCTGGTGACCGCGTCGAAACACCAGCACCTCGCCTTTCGATGGCACTTTGTAATTGAGTTCGGACAAGACCAGATACAGTGCATAGAAAGCGAGCATATACGCTATCACGATGCCGAAGTTGCGCCATAGATGATCGTAGCTGTATTCGTACGCCGAAGAGACCCAGTCGTCGCCCAGAACACCTTTCTGTCCAGCGACGGCACCGGGCATGGCGCATTGAAACGCGTCTCCCTCGCCGTACGGAGGGACCAGGGACGTTGCAGTGCAAGCGAACACGACGCCATGCACCTCGTTGGTGAGTAGAGCTTCGAATACATATGCAACAGGATTTGCCCAGCTAATCCACTGCAGCCAATTTTGCATGAGGGGACGCTGGATCGTGAAGCCTGTATAGATGACAATGGCTATAATGCCAAGGCCAGCGAACGCCATTGCGGACTGTACTGTCTTGGCGGCCGCCGCGATGCATCGAAAGCAGGCGCTCATGGTGAGCATCGTGACTGTCGTGAAGAGGTAGAAGACGAAGAATGCGCCCACTTCCTGCTTGAGACCAGCCAAGAAGTAGATGATGACGCCAAAACACGTGCTTATGAAGAGCTTGATAGGCAAGTCCGCAATGACGCTTGCCAGAGCCTCTGCAGCCGGATGGTATAGCGCATACTGAGCATGCTTCTCGACAATAGGGCGTTGATTGTAGAGGGTTGGGATCTCGGCGACTGACATCAGTGTATTGACCAAAACGACCGTGAATAACACAGATCCTTTGCTGAAGAAAGCCGTTGTGCTGTCGGGTGTACCATAGAAGATGCTACCGACTATCAGACCCTGAACGATCTGAGCCACGACTTTGGAGATAGTAGAAGGTTTGTCGTTCCATATTCTTTGGTAATACCGGTGGATACACAATTGGATTTGCATGAGTACGCTGATTCGAAAAGGTGACTTTTGTCGAGAGTGCTTCGACTGGACCATGTGATGATGTGCTTGGAATTGATGTAGAGCCTCGTTGCCATCTCCGGCAGCATGCAAGGTCTCCTGGATATCGGCCAGACATTGTTTGTACTCTTCGGACTGCAGCCATCGATTCTCGAACTCCTCTGGAGTTCTGGGAATACGTGCTTCGAATCCTGGTCGAGCCGCGCGTTCAGTCGGATTCGTTACACTGGTGAGGAAATCTCCAGTCGTCATTCGTGGTGGCCGCTGCCATCCCATTGCCTCGAAGTAGGCACCAGCATTGCTGGCCGACCCGAAGTAGATCTGGCGTCCCGCATACAGAACTATTGCTTTGTCGAAGAGGTCGAATGTAGACTGACTGGCTTGATAAATGGCCACAATATGGCTCGATCCCCAGACATCGGCCGACGTTCTGAGACCACGGGCGAATTCGAGTGCAGTGGCGGAATCAAGACCACGTGTCGCATTGTCCCATGCGCCAACCATTGCACCGGTCAATGCCATCTCGGCTATACTAACGCGCTTTCTCTCGCCACCACTCACGCCGCGAATGAAGTCGTTGCCGACACGTGTATGTCGAGCATGAGTCAAGCCGTAGACGTTGAGAGCGATGTCGACGATGTAGTTCAAGAAGTCCTTCCGAGGCATTTGGAGAACATTCTCCGCGGGCGAGCGAGTAGCAGCGGCAAAGTGCAGTGTCTGTCCGACCGTAAGGTGAGGGAAGTGTGATTCGTTCTCCTTGTTGTATAGGATCTCGCCGTGCAACCCGAAGTCTTCCTGTGCTACACCGCTGTATCTGATGCTCGATTCTTTACTGATCTTGGCGCCCTCCAGGTGTCCAGAGAGGGCTTTGAGGAACGTACTGCATCCACTGCCAGGCCGTCCAAGAACGATACACATCTCTCCGGTGTTGATGGAGCCGTTGAAGCCATTCAGAATGGTCCGCTTTGCGTTGTGTCGTCTCTTGTGAACTTTGGCGAACCCAAAGGGTGCCGTGAGGAGAGAGCCAACAGTCTTGTGCAGCATGATCTCATCGCCGGTGCCTGTCACGGTGAGATTCCGAAACGTTGTGCTGACTCGTGGCCTTCGAATACCAGTGCTCTCAAGCTGATAGACGAGGTACTTAGCCCACAGGCGGAAGTTGAACGAGGGACTCTTTGGATCAAGTACATCCGACGAGAGATTCAATCCGGAAGCTGTGACAGTTCGATGGGGAGAAATAGCTTGTGTGACTGTTGCGGCGAGCTCGGCGGCGGTGGTGGGATCCACATCGTACTCTGCTGAAGCTGGTGTTCGAGGCGAAAGCGACAGTATGTCACCTGCAGACTTCGTCGTTATCCTCTGAAGCTCGACTGAGTCGTTGTCTGATGTAGAAACACTTTCGGCCTGTTGAGAAACCTGTCTGCTGGCCTTTGCCTGGTCCGCCATGGCTGGGTGTAGGCCTGCTTAGTCAGTCAAATAATCGCAGGGCTCATAATATAGGAAGGAAAGATATTGATCGAATGCTGCGACTATTCTGAGAGTGAGGATGAATATTAGCTAATGTTGTGTTCGCCACGGGATGAGAGAGGCAACAGAGCGAGTATGTATAGCAGCTGGGGCAGTCGTGTTTCATGGCCGCTCCTGCCGAAATGAGTACCAGGAGTTGTGCTCCTGCACAATGGCAACATCCCAAGGTGGGCCTCGAAGTTGATCATGGCAGCACGTAGCTTCATACTGTCGCAAATGGGGCGGATCTGCCAGGTCAACACGTGGGAATAAGGGTCTGCCATCCGCACAGGGGCTAGCCTTGCGAGGAGCGAGAGCTTGTTTACACGATGAAGCAGGGTACCGAAGACTGCGCACCCAGCGCAGACAATTGCACGACATGCGTGGCGTTTTGGCTTGCACAAAGATTATTATTTTGGGAGGGAGGCCTGTTAAGGTTGCGAAATACGAAGCTGCTGAAGTGATGAAGGTGCAGAAAAAAGGAGGTCCACACGGTCTCGGCTTCCAAGACTCGGGCGGCGACATGATGTTCCGGGCCCGAGAGTGTTCTGATTTGCTTGGGTCATGTTGCCCTCGAATTCTTGACGCCATCAGCTGCAGATGGCTTGATGAGCAGTCTCTCGTGCCGATAACTCGTTCGACGAGTTTTCGCTTGCCGCGCGAATTGTACAGGCGACTTAGCTAACTTTGTCTGCTGGCACAGGCACAGCCCTGATCGACAGCTTGCTTAAGTAAGGACCGAACTAACAATTTCGCCCCATGAATTCGCATTGCTATCTCGATTCGTCCAAGGTCAATCTTGCGCTTCTTCTACGACATGCGTGCCTAAGATGTTTGCTTCTCGACGTCGAGACTGCGTGACGGTCATAATGTGCACGCCGTGGTCCTACACATATAGATCTTGACCACGATGGCGAGTTATGGCTCGCTGGAAGCGCTCGATGCGCATGATGCGCATGATTTCCCAATTGTCACCGCAAAGAGTTGTCTTGGAATCAAGGACGCCATGAATTGTTTCACGGCCGTCCGACGGCGCCTCAGGTCGAGCCATCGCGCTGTTGTGCCACAGAAAACCCGCAATCAGCGCAGTGAGCCTGCTGCGAGAATGACATTCACGTCACAGACACGATGCTCACTATTCGACGACCTCGTTCAGTAAGTCCTCCGGCCACCTGGCAGCATCGACACCGTTCCCTCTTGTGCCAACATTGAAGCCCAATTCGACGTGGCCGTCCAGGTACTGCAGAACAGGCTTTACCATCCTCATCGGCAGCCCGCCCAGCGCGCCCGATTTTCTGACCTCGAAGTGCCTCTTCTCAAACAGACCCTGCTGCGCGCAGAGCTTGAGATGCGCAGGCAGAATGACGCCCGTGTTATGCCAATGTCGAAACACCGGCTTCCCGTTTGCCGCCCACACATCCTCCCAGACCTCTTTTGGATACTCGCCTACGTGCTTCACCAACCACTGGTTTGCGTAGTTTAACGCCGTGTCGATCAGAAAGTTCCCTCCTTTCTCTCCTCGCTCGATCAGCGCTTGTAACACCGCACATGTCCCGGCAATTCCTGTGGCGAAGTCGCTGTGTGGAAAGATAGGAGTAACGGGCTCGTCTAGCCCCATCGACCGACCGTACCCAAACGACACGCCGCTATGAGCGTCAGAGATCGGCTGCCAACCGCTGCGGTGGTCCAGTGGCCCGCCTTCCCAGCCGAAGCAGTTCTCGCGCACGTAGATGAAGCCGCGGCCCCGCCTCTTCCCAAGCTCAAAGACCTTCTCGTGGCTCAAACCATACTTGTCCAGCACACCAGGTCGGTAGCCATTGACGACAACGTCTGCCTCTTTCAGCAGATTCTGCAGCTTGGCCAAGTCTTCGGCTTTCCTGAGATCCAAACTGCAATTCCACTTTCCCCAATTCAGATCCGGCAGCAAGCCAGAATAGTCCGGTAAATGCGGCGCCGTCACACGCATCACGCTCGCACCCAGCTCTGCCAGCCCTCTTGTCATCGTCGGCGAGGCGATCACACGCGTCAGGTCAAGGACCTTGAGTCCTGCAAGGGGCCGTGTTGGACTAGTCAGCGCAGTCGCCGGCCACCACCCCTTGGGTAGCGAGTCACTTGCCTGGTGATGGATTCGGTAGAGACCAACGCCTGCGTTAGCCTTGCCCTGTGCACTAGCCTTGTACTGCTCCGCATCGAGACAGATGGTGCAAGCTTGTTTAGCATCCTCACCCAGCACGCCATCCCACTCGTCTGCCGTCTTCGAGGCGACCGTGTCCTTCAGCACCGCCCAGCACTCCTCTTGGTTCGTTACCCTCGGATCATCCGCCGGCAAGCCCATCGCATTGAGGCTCGGCGTCGGATCAAGACTAGCGTGCGTGTGCACATACCTTCCATCGCCCGCTCGATAGATGTTCGAAACACCACGACGTAGCGGCGTTGAAGCCATTCCATGAATATCGCGATTCGGAAAATACTTTGCAAATTTCGCCTGGGATTCGAACAGACTCGTCGGCACAATGTCGGCATCAGCGTCCGGTTCCAACTCGACGAGATAGGGCGACATGATGAAGAGCGAGGCATGGTCGGTGTCAATGGTGACGTCTTGTGCCTCCAGGTTGTATCTTCTGCCAAGGAGGACGTTGATGAGAATTGCTTCAAGGCCAAGGAGAGCAGAAGTAGACTCGGCGAAACGCCAGGAGACGGCGAGACGAGGCTTCTCCTGGCCGGTGAAATGTATGCGAGATGCTAGCGCTTTAGCTTCTGTCGGTAAGGAGCTGTGCTGTGAGTGACTGACGATGCCATTTTGGAGGACCTTGGCTGCTTCGGACGGGACCGAGTAGTGTGACATGCTGCCCATTGCTGCACGAGATCGATAGCGACTGACACCTCAATGTATGCCCTGCCGCGTATCGAAATTCTCGCAGTGGTTCTTCTGCATGTGCAATTGCGTAGTGCATTCACATCCTATTGCCTCGACTGGCGGAGTTGTCAGTTCCCCAATGATTCCCCGCATGGGCATGTGGTGCCTCGGTGGGATCGTCCGGGCCCCTACGCACGGGTCAAGCCATCTTCTCAACTGGGACACCTGGACTTCGAATCCAGATAGACGACTTTTGCATCGTGCATGGACCAAGGTCGCTGCTCCGAGGGACGGTAGAAGTGCGTCACTCCCGATAGTCGCCGTCAATGTCCGCCCTTTGCCAATGGATAGGTGATCCAGTTTGACTTTCGAACCAATGAGCGTCAGGCGTGCCCGACGGTCAACGCTCAATCCAGAAAGCCTTATCCCCCAGTCACGACTATAAGATTCCGATCAGGATCAACAGGGCGAGCCCGTGTATCGAAACGAGCCGCCGTGGAGCGATCGACCATATCCCGAGCATCCGCAGCCAGAAACTCTGTCACCGATCATGTCGCAAGGACAACTTCCTCTTCCAGAGCCGTTTGCGTCCATTCCGCGGTATGAACTTACATTTGGTCCATCGCCAATTCATTCCCTTCCACGAATCTCGAAAGCGTTGGGCGGCAAGGTGAACATTTGGGCAAAGCGCGACGACTGCAACTCACCTCTCGCGTATGGTGGTATGTACCATCTTTCCCTCCTCACCGAGCTCTTGCTAATTTCGCCGACAAGGCAACAAAACGCGGAAGCTAGAATACCTCCTGCCAGAAGCCATCGCTCAGGGATGCGACACACTCATCTCCATTGGCGGTCTTCAATCGAATCACACTCGCCAAGTCGCAGCGGCTGCTGCGAAAGCTGGGCTGAAATGCAAACTGGTCCAGGAGAATTGGGTGTCCGATCATTCCTCGAACGTTGGGTACGATAAGATCGGCAACATCCAGCTTTCTCGTCTTATGAACGCTGATGTGAGGCTGGACTCTTCCGGCTTCGGTATTGAGCACAAGCCGACGCTAGCGAACTTGAAGGAAGAGGTCATTAGCACCGGTGGCAAACCTTACTATATTCCAGCTGGGGCATCCGACCACCCCTGCGGTGGTCTGGGCTTCGCGCGATGGGCCTTCGAAGTCCGCCAGCAAGAACTTCAGCAGAACGTCTTCTTCGACACCATCATCGTTTGTGCTGTCACAGGTAGCACATTCGCGGGCATGATCGCAGGCTTCAAGCTGCTCGAGAAGACGGGAGCCAGTCCTAAGCGGAAAGTTATCGGCATCGATGCCTCAGCAAAGCCAAAAGAGACGTTCGACCAGGTCCTTCGGATCGCGCGCCAGACTGCCGGTCGGATAGGGCTGTCAGAGGACGACATCACAGAATCAGATGTAATCCTTGATGAACGCTACCATGGAGGCATTTATGGTGTTGCTGACCAGCGCACCATTGATGCGATCAACTTCGGTGCAAGGACAGAGGCCTTCATCACGGATCCGGTGTATGAAGGCAAGAGTCTCGCGGGTTTGATGGACATGGTCAGGAATGGAGAGTTTGCGGACGGTAGTAACGTGCTCTACGCTCACCTGGGAGGGCAGCTAGCTCTAAACGCATACTCGGAGCTTCAGGGTGAGACGGCGGCAATTACAAACAGGAAGAAGAACGAGTCTTTGAATGGGCATGCGTGACAGAAGCAAGTCAAGGTGGAAGGGCGCTAAGGATAATAATGAGCGTGATAGTAACGACGCGAAGAGCTTGAGATGACTTCGGCGCGCGTTCTGATTTGTTTCGCGTTTCTGACGTCATGCATCAAGCTTCGTCGAACCAGCGCTGCTCAAATAGCCTTCAACTTTTGTCACATCCAAGTCTAGCACGAACCGTCTCGAGCGGCAGACTGATCACCTGCTCTCGCCACCATCGTTACGAAAGCCGACGACCTGCTTGTGAAGGTCTCGAAAATACTCCATCGTTTCCGCGACGATCATTTCTTGGTATCAAGACCAGCCAAGATGAGCACTACGACGCAGCGGGAAGGTCACTGTGGTAGCGAGGAGACTTACAGTCACCAGCGCCCGGGATATGGTCTTATCACAGCGCTGGAAACCTGCTGGAATTCAAGCCTTCCCACAGACGTTACATCAATGCTCACGTACTCTCTTGGCTCCAGGTAGGTCCAATGCATAAGGAAGAATACAACCTGCTCAGTGTGAGTTCCGTGGGACTGTGACTTCTGCGAGCAAGGTGTGAGTGAATCGACTGCCAGCATGACACGCACCACTAACATCTTCGTCGCTGCGGCCGTCTGCGCTTGTGGCCTGACGACGGCTGTCGCAGAGCGTCCCAAACCACTAAATGCAGCAGCCTTTGAAGAGGCCGTCACCACAGAAAGGTAGGCCACTGGGCAGCTGGTCTCTCCGATCTCAGCAGCACCTCGACTAACGATGCCAGCCTGATGTCAACTCTAGCTTCCCTTCAGACCATCGCCGACGAGAATGGTGGCAATCGCGCTTTCGGCCAGCCCGGTTACGCCGCCTCTGTAGACTTCATCCTCTCTGAGCTCGACAAATCCAAGTCCTGGATCAGCTCAGTCCAAGACTTTCCAGCTCTGTATGCCGAAACCACCGCCATCGACTTCACCGTCGACGACACGAGCTACTACATCTATGGCCTGACCTACTCACCATCCACCGAGGAAGGCGGATTCACCGCTGAGCTAGTTCTCGGCCCGTCCGGTGCAGCTGGTTGCAATGCCTCCGGATATGCCGATCTCGATGTGACGGACAAGATCGTGCTCGTCGAGCGCTTTCGCTGTCCTACAGGGGGAACTCTGGCTGGGCGAGTACGGCCAGCAGCCGCAGCGGGAGCCAAGGGTGTGGTCATCTACAGCGACATTGACACGAAGGTGACCGCGGGCACACTATCTGCTCCGGACCCGGACGAATTTGTACCTGCAGGCTATATCAATCGTGCAGACGGCCTACCTCTCGTGGAGAGACTTGAAGCCGGTGAGACAATTGAAGCGCATCTCGAGCTGGTGCAATTGATTGAGGAGCGCATCACTCAAAACGTCTTCGTCGAAAGCGGATGCGGCGATTCCGATAATCTAATCATCCTCGGAGCCCACCTCGACTCTGTGCAAGCTGGACCTGGTATCAACGATGACGGGTCTGGGAGTGCGCTATTGCTTTCTCTCTTCCACGCAATTCAACCATACACCTTTACCAACAGGATCCGATTTGCATGGTGGGGTGCAGAGGAGAACGGCCTTGTGGGCAGCACGTACTATACCGACAACGTCACGCCAGAAGAGGCTGACTCGATCTTGGTATACCTCAACTTCGATATGGTTTCCCGAGGCTATTTTGGCGTGTTTGATGGAGATGGAAGCACTCACAACGTGACTGGCGCGCCTGGTAGCGAAGTGATCGAGCAGCTCTTTGTGGATCACCTTGAGGGGAGAGGAATCAACGTCACAGCCGCTGCTTCTACGGGCGGCTCTGACTACGCGACGTTCATGAGCACACTGGAGAAGCCTGTGGGTGGGCTCCATACCGGGACTGGGGTCGCTCAAGACCCATGCTATCACCAGGAATGTGACACATACGAGAACGCCAACAGCACGGTCTTGGCCATCAATGCAAAGGTAAGCAGTCGCGCGTTGCCCTCCCTGCCCTCAACTTCTCTTACTGACTGTTCATCTCAGGCTGTGGCGAATGTTCTCACGACACTAGCGATGAAAGGCCAAGATCTGATCCCGAAGGCGCCATCCAACGTAACTCGACTTGCCAAGCGTGGCGCCGGCATCACTTCCGCTGAGCTGTTCCCATGGTCTCAGATCCCAGGCGAGAAGCACCTGCACCTTGGAACTTGCGGCCATGATGACTAGAGGCAGCGCACAGGAGAAGTAGTGGATGTTGCTGAGATATTATCAGAGCACGGCAGACTTGAGACTCAGCTGACTACAGATAGCCAAATACAGCTCATAACATATCAGATGTCCCTCGTGCTGGCACCAGCCCAATCTGATCAGGAACTGACACGCAGAGACCTCTGTTGATCATCGTGACTCCATCCACGATCCGGCCTGGCCTGCCAGCCAGCTTTCATCCACGATACCGGCACTCACAGCTTCGAAGCAGGCTTCTTCAGCCCCTTCTGATAATTCTTCACCAACTGTCTCACCGCCAAATCCAACATGACATCCTCACTCCCTCCCGGAATCCTCGACCCCATGGTATCGCGATACAACTTCTCCACCAACTCCCCCTGCCCCGTTCTCGTGTATCCATTTCCTCCAAAGATCAACACCGCCGTCTCCGCGCACTGCCCAAACACCATCCCAGCCTTCGCCTTGAGCAACGCAGTCGGTCCACCAAGCTTCTCATCCGCCTCCTCCTTGCTCATGTTATTCAGCTGATAGACAAACTCATACACATACGCCTGCAGCGTCTCCAGATCCGCCGCTGCTTTCGCGATCCTGTGTCTCACGACGGGCTGGTCCATCAGGGTCTTCCCGAAAGCCTCTCTCTTCATCGCATACCCGACCGCCGTGGACAGCGCGACGCGAGCCTGGCGCGTGACGCCCATCGATATCAGCAGTCTCTCGTGGTTGAAGTTCTGCATGATGTACTTCATGCCTTGGCCCTCTTCGCCCAAGAGGTTCTCGACGGGCACCTTGACGTCGTCCAGCTCGATGTACGTGGTCCCACCAGCTCTCTGGCCCATGACTTGTAGCCGCCGCATGTTGACACCTTCGTGCCCTTTGAGCGGGACAACAAGAACTGAGATACCACCCGGCCCAGCCCCACCAGTCCGCACCGCCATCGTCGCATAATCACTCCAGATGCCGTTCGTGATCCACTTCTTCTCCCCATTCACGACATAGAACCTCCCATCCTTCGACTTCAACGCCGTCGTCTTAATATTCGCCACATCCGACCCGGCATGCGGCTCCGTAATCGCAATACAAAACCTCTTCCTCCCCCTCAGCGCATCCGGCAAGAACTTCTCCTGCAGCGCCTCACTCCCAAAGCTCAATATCGGCGGAATCCCATACGCAAACCCGGGACTCAGACTCGAACTCGGGCCCGAGATGCCCGCACGGGAGCGCTCGTCGACCCAGATCGCCGTGTGCAGGTAGTCCCACTCCTCCACGGGCACGCCCAAGATGTCGTTGAGGCCGAGTTTGTGCAGCCATTTGACCGGGAGAGGGGATTTGAGGTTGGGGAGGAGCATGTTGTGTTTGTTGTAGAGGTCGAAGACGTACTCCGGGACGGTTTCTAGGTTCTCCCATTCGAGGACGTGGGGGAGGAAGTGTTCCTCCATCCAGGCGCGGCAGCGTTGTTGGAAGGCGAGGTGGGTGGGTTTGAAGTAGGGGGAGGGGAGGTGAAGGTAGGAGGGCTCGGCGAAGGGGATGGTTGAGGGGGCGGTGTTAGGTGACGGTGCCATTCTGGGCTTGTATAGGATGTTGTGAGACCAGTTGACGAAGGGTTTGATGCTTTCGAGTCTGTCTGTGGTTGTGCCACGCCTGTGGTCAGACACAAATATATTTGTCCAAGATACACTGAGGCACTTGGTTAGGCAGCACCAGTTTTTGACCCAAAAGCTCACTTTGTATCCACTTCGACTCGAGTGCAGTCTGTTTGATCAGTAGAGAATGCTTCAAGTCCCGCCACCTGTGGCCATGCAGCTCTTTCTACTACAGTAGGTATGCATGAAGCGAGGTCAGCGGCAAGATACCGAGGCACTTGGTGTTGCGGAGAAGGACAATAACTTTCTCCACGAAGTCTTGTCATCCGGTTTGGAGTAAGACGAAGCCGGTTGACGGCTTTGTGTAACTGCTGGTCACAAGATCGAAGATGTAGTTCCACATCTTCGAATACTCAGCAGTTGCAGCTGTATTGTATCAACAACGTCTGCTTAGTGTAATGTTCATGTACTCATCAAGCCTCGCAATCATCCTCTATTCTCTATAAGACCCCTGCGGTTCTCTCTCCTTCAACCCGCTCAATCCACCGATCCAATTGCGAATTCTGCTTCTCCGCATCCCAATACAAGAAGTACACGGGATTCTCATACCTGTCCTTGCCATCACCAAACACTTCCCTCCCAATCTCATCACTTCCGCACAACTCATCCCACTGCCGCCACTCCCCGCCCAAATCTCCCTCGTGGTGTATTCGCACGCCACCGTAGCCGTCGAGCGGGCCCCAGTACTCATGCGTGACGCCGATTTTGGGCTGGTCGTGGAGGACGGCGAAGGGCATGCGAAAGGACTTGGCGTGGCCGTCGAGTAGGGGGCGGAGGTCGCTGTGGTACCATTGTTTGGACCAGGCGGATGCGGTGTCGTTCGTTGGGGCTTCGCGGTGGTAGTGGATGGCGGCGGGAATGGTGTGCGTCGAGCGGTCTGTCCGTAAAGGGAGGTCTGACCAGGGAGTGAACGGCAGTGGAGGTCGTGTGCCGCTGTAGTCAGGCGTCCAGTACGGCGGGGTTGAGGTTCGGATGTCCTCAGGCAGCTTGAGGGTCGAGGTCGAGTTGGGATTGATTTGGACGATATGTGCTTCGGAGTAGATGGTCGGCATCGATAGTTCGCCGAGATAGTCTAGTCCGATCTCGAACTGGCATTGGTCGCAGTCCAGCTCAATCTTGTCGCCGCTGATGTGTCCATTCCGCGGGTCATTCGCCAGTTCGCCTTCTGGAACGCGGCTGCTGTTGGCCATGACCATTTCGCGGAAGTATTCTTGCTCGCCAAAGATCTCAGAGAAGACCTGGCGGTCAGTGATGTAGTGTGTAGCATTATCCTCCATCTTCTGGTGGGCGTATTCGTACAGATTTCGCACCTTCCCTGCTGGACCGATGGTCATCCCGGTGTTCAGATATCGCGGTCGCATGTAGACGTGCTGGTTCATAATATCGTCTGTTGGCTGGTCGGTCAGATCGCCGTAGACGGAGTCGGAGAGTGGAGAGGGCGGCGCGAGTGAGCAGGCACATGAGTCGTCATCAGCATCTTCGCAATGTCGCTGGGCGGAGAAGACGATGGATTGATAATATTTGAGGCCGTACCGAGGCCATATGCGCTGGCGGGCTCGCTCGTTGATGGCATGGTACCGCTCAAGGAGGACTTCTGGTCGGAGCTGGAACCAGGTGTCGTAACCGTCGGCGATGAGGACAAGTTCATCATCGTGCGCACCGTCGAGTTTCTTCAGGAAATCGAGGACAGCATCGATCTTGCCAAGTGACTCGCCCTTGTCTGGTCGATGGCGATCTTTGAAGGTCGCATCCCAGTTGATGATGCGCGGTGTCGGATAGTTGAGTGCTCCGGCGGAGTACAGCGTCCGACAGAACGAGGTCGTGCCGGCGGTGGCGGATAGAAGGAAGTGGACGAAAGATGCCTCAGGACCAGATGATTGGGTCTGAGTTGCTGGTCTGCGCAGAGGATGATGGTAGTTGATGAAGAGCAGGATGAGCCATATCGGAACAATGAAGATGGCGATACGAGCTAGCCGTCGGTATCGCAATGACTTTTGTTGCTCGGACGACGATGTGTCGTCGGTGAGTAGAGTGTAGCGTCCACCTCTTGGCCGCACAGTCTCAAGTACCCTCTGCATCCATGATCCGGTCATCGCGTGCCATCAGAATCAATCGCGCACATCGAAGAAAGAATGCTGTTCTCAGATGTAGGAGGCGGTCCGTCAACCAGAAGGTTGCACGACATCAGCGGCGTTGATAGTCAGGTACCCGTTAGTGAGTACGCGTTGTGGAACAGATTTGGAACCGTGGAGAGCGACAAGACCCTCAAAAGAACCCACCAGATGATGCCTGCCTCAAATCAGAGCACGCAACACCTTCGCTCCGTTCAGTGTTAGCACATCAGCCAAGTCAGCGACAACGAACAGGGTAGGAGCAGATCGAAGTTGCGGATGCGAAATCAGAATTACCAGTCAGATCATGCTGTGCTCAGGAGGCGCTATTTTGGTCTGGGTCGAGGTACTTCATTTCTCACAGGCACGGATTGAGTCTGGTGCCAATGAATTCAGAAGCCACGCGTCTGCGGCGGTCCTCTATACAGGCAGTCTTTTGTCATGGCTCGCAATATTGTCCATGAACGAAGACACGAAAACGGATCTGACAAGTTGGGTGGGAAATCCTGGTCGCGGTCTGTGGCATGCCGAGGGCGGCAAAGTCGGTAATCTCTCTACATGGCAAATGAACGCTCGGCGGTCCTGACAGCGAACGTCAAGACAGTCCCCTAACCTTAGTGAATCTCAAGCAGTGCGAATCGTTCGGCGATGTGACGCGTCTCGTGCAAGTTCTAGGATGGAAAGAAACAAGTTCGTGAGCAAGAGGAGAATCCAAGCTTCGCAAACAGCCGCCATGCCCGGCAGATCGGAACTTCGAAACACGCTAAAAGCCAGGGGCCGTCGTAGGCGGTCCAGTTGAAAACACGCCCGTACCTCTCAACTGCGAGGCCGCGGCTAAACCCACCCGCACATCTAATTTCAGGCGACGTGAAGCCTAAAGTGCGCACGTAGTCGCTACTTTCAGCAGATATCACCACGGCTCAACGACATCACGAAGTCACATTATTCGACTGTTGGTGAGCAGTACGAAGCAAGGACTAATCGACGGCACTTTCCAACGTCCAACGATGCTCTTGACGGCATGACATTGAACATCAACACACGCGACATGACACGATGTCGATAGCGGTGTCTGCCTTTTCCAGGCGACAAGCCACTCGCTACGGGCTGCTAGCGGCCGTTTTCTTCATAGCCACCTTTTTGATCCTTCAGCTGTACGCGCCGCTTTCGTTCAACTCTGATTATAACTACAACCCTTCATCATCAACGAAGAACCTGCACATCGCTGTCTTCGCAACAAGCAGCAACTACCATCTATGTCAGCTTCAACTCTCGGCTGGCCTGCTGGGCTACCCAGCGCCCATACTGCTCAACTATGGCGCCGACGAAGACAAAGACGAGATGAAACAGCATCTGGCCAAGATCGAAGGCGCCATCCAGTATCTTGACTCACTTCCAGCGTCTCAACAGGATGATTTGGTGTTCATGCTGGACGGATTCGACATTTGGTTCCAGCTGCCACACTCATATATCGTCAAGCGATATTACGATGTAGTCAAGAGATCCCATCAACGCCACATCTCCACGTTCGGCGAAGCCCTCGTCAAGAAACACAACATCCGCAACACCGTCATCTTCGGTCCGGACAAATCTTGTGCTCCTGCTGGCAATGATCACAGTTCCTGCTGGGCGATCCCAGAATCGTGGATGGAACCACTATCTTTCGGACCAGATACCGATCATGGCCGAGCAATGCATAACAGGCCTCGCTGGTTGAACTCGGGCACTGTCATGGGACCGGCAAGGGAGCTGAAAGACGTCTTCGAGCGTGCGCTTGAGCAGAATAAGCACCGTCACGTCACCGATTCGGACCAGTTCTATTTCAGCCATGTCTTCGGTCTGCAGTCGTATGCCCGTCGTGTCCATAAATTCGAGGACGACCGCGCCAGAGGCTGTGACGTGGCCGCTGACCAAGAGTTCCTGCTGCCTGCTGATGTCGATGCCAAAAAGAAGGACATACCAAAAATCAAAGGAGAAAGAACAGAGTACCACATCGGACTGGACTGGTCATCCGACATCTTCCAGACAGCCGGCTTTTATGCCGACTACCTCACCTGGATCCGGCATAACAGCACGTCGCTCTACGTGCAGGAGACTGCAAAAGAAGGAAACTACCACCACCACTTCTCCCTGCCCACCGATCTCATCGGCAACGGACCCGAGCCGCTGAGTGATGCCGTCGACCCAGCGCTCGCGGACTGGCGCAATCTGCCGCTCGCAACGAATACGGCATCACGCACAGTGCCGCCGGTGATTCACATCAATGGTAAGAAAGGCTATAGACATCTATGGTGGCCGAGGAATTGGTTCTACCCATACATTGAGAAGATGCTCGAATCGAAGCGGAACACACTGTCATGGGACGATGAACTTCCCAAAGATATGCCAGCATTGGCCGGGGCATGGACATTCAACAACGGCCAGACAGACTGGGTGGGCTTCAATGAGACCTGTGGTCGGTGGGAGGATGCGCTCATGGGAAAGGCGAGGCCGCCGGGAAATTGAGTGCCGTCGCGAAATAACTGCTTGTACCAAGGACGCTGAGCATGCACCTGATTTTGTTCTGACCCAGTTTCGCCGCAAAAGACACCCTCCCAACTCACCACTCCCTCCACTCCCCATTCGCCCCCACAAAAGCCGGACTCCGCCACGCCTTGGACCCCTTCCCATCCACTCCAACACTCGCCCTCCTCACCCACGCTTCGTCAATCTCGACCCCCAACCCTGGCCCCTCCGGCACCGCCACATGCCCTTCCTTCACATCAAACACCTCCGGATTCTTGACATAACTCGTCAAATCCGCCTCAGTCCCAACATTATAATGAATCCCCAAACTCATTTCCTGAATCGCGAAATTCGCACTCACCGCATCGACCTGCATCTCCGCCGCCAGCGTCAGCGGTCCGAGCGGACAATGCGGTGCCAGTGCGGCGTCGTAGGTTTCTGCTAGCACCGCCATGCGGCGCAGCTCGGAGATGCCGCCTACGTGGGACATGTCGGGCTGGAAGATGGCGACGGAGGTCAGGAAGGGCTTCATGTCCCATCGGCTGTGCAGGCGTTCGCCGAGCGCGATGGGGATGGATGTTTGCTTTGCAAGGTCCGCGATTGCTTCGGGGTTCTCGCTCAGCAAGGGCTCCTCGATGAATAGTGGATGGTATGGCTCCAGCCGCTTGGCGAGTTGGGCGGCCATGGGTTTGTGGATGCGGCCGTGGAAGTCGACGCCGGCGTCTAGACCCAAGGCTTTGACGGTTTCGAGGCGTTTGGCGGCGGAGTCGAGGATGGAGGGCGAGTCGAGCCAGCCGACGTCTTCGGTGGCGTTCATCTTGATGGCAGTGAAGCCTTGGGCGAGGCGGGATTTGGCGGCGACTTCGACGTCGGAGGGCCGGTCGCCGCCGATCCAGGCGTAGACTTTGAGTTTGTCGCGTACTTTGCCGCCGAGGAGCTCGTAGATTGGGACATTGAGTTTTCGTGCTTTCATATCCCATAGCGCTATGTCCACGCCAGCCAAAGCACTCATGATGACTGGGCCGCCGCGGTAGAATCCCATCCGATATCCATGCTGCCAAATATGCTCGATTCGGTCAGCGTCCATGCCGACGAATCGCTCGCGGAACGCATCGAGGCATCCTTCCACAGCCTCTGAATGACCCTCGAGTGATGCCTCACCCCAGCCGACGTTGCCTTCGCTGTCTGTGAGCTTGACGAAGAGCCAGCGTGGCGGTAGGCGGAAGTATTCGAGAGTTGCTAAAGGCGCCATTGCTTTCGGGAAAGGGTGGCTAATTGGGCTCCTTGATGGAGCGAGTTCACTGATCCAATGACTTCAGTGGGTTGATGTGTCACGCATTTGCCAAACTAGAATATTTCACAGTGTCATACTGACCTACCTGTCGGGATGTGGCCTAGGACCGAGTACTGTCGGCGACTGAATCGTTGTCACGCGTGTGCGTCGTTCTCAGCGAGCTTCGGCTTCCCCTCACCAAATACTGCGGGATGTGCGGGACGTCGTGGGGGCGATGACTGCTAGGCTGCTGTAGCTCGAGCATTGCAAGCAGACGAAGGCCGTGGTGAGGCCTGGGCTTTACTTCGCAGTCGCAGAGCTCCAGAGACGCGACGCTAGGACGGCACACGATGACAACTCGATAAGTCAGGTGCCTGCATGAGAGTCGTCAAGTTTTGTGGGCGAGGCATCGCCTAATTTTCCGGTCGTGAGCGCGCAATTTCCGCCCATAAGAGCAGCCCCAACGACCATTCCGGAATGTGGCGGCAGATGCCGACATCATGCCGCTGTCAAAGTCTAAATCATCGACGACATCGTGATCATCGAAGGTTCGCGAGCTCTGCGTTCATAGCATTGTCGGCAATGGTCGTGCTCTATTCGCATTGCACGATGTGCTTGCGACCATGAACCGTCATACGACCCCTGACGACACAAGTAAGTAGCTTCCGCGCGCTTCGAGCTCGCAAGCGGCGTGGCAGGCGCGATACAGACGTCTTACATGCACAAAGAACTCGCTTCAGCCACAACGAGCTGCACAGCGAGCAAGAGGTTCGTCAAGCTGGCTTATATCTGCCACTGTTGTTTGTGGTACGTCGAGAAATCTCAAACAAGACAATCTGTGATCAACAAATAGTGGAGTTTAAGCGAAGATGAAAATCCACCCTGCCCCTTGCTGGAATGACGCGCATGTAACATCGAGTCCTTCACCAAACAACAGACTTGTTCATGCAGGTACCAGCTTACGATAACGTGCAAGTTTACGAGGGCGCTTTCGACGATGGATTGGGTGTGATGGACAATCCCATCCTGTATGCTGACGAACCAATCCCACGATCGAAGCGAAGGGTTGACGAATCTGACTGAACAAGGATGTATTATCCGGCTCCGCCGCCGCTCCCACCTTGTCCACTTGTCTTACCACCCGACCCCCTGGATGTTGTGGTATGATGCCAAGGGAGAGCTATCAACCCTCGATTTCTTGCGATGAGGTGATGTTTGACTTTCGAGAGGTTGGCAGACAACAGTTCATTCCCTCCCACACTCGTTATGTTGTCCTCATAATTGTCTAATCACTACTAGCACAGCTATAGTTGCGCTTTCAGCGCTGTCCACTCATTTCAACACCATCAACGATTGTCATAGCTCCTGCCTTGGCCAAAGACGATCGACAATCGCTCCGGATTGCCATCGATAAGACCACAACCGACGACCTCGACAACGACAAGGGGCCGCAACTATGACAGACCGACTGTCGCTACCACCAAAGTCCTTCAGAGCATCGTTTCTACGCCCAAAGTCATTCTTTCGACAAGCACCGCCACCAGCAATCCGCACAAATGCCACAACATCCGATAATCTGCCGATGCACTACATCCCATTCATATCATCATCAAAGTCCACGTCGAATTTCTCGTCAGCGTCGAGTACACCGACACCTCTCGGATCGTCTGCACTCAGCACGCCGGCAACGTTGCTCGGCACTCCAGACTTTCGCGAACCAAAGATTCCGACATCGCGGTTCCGGAGAACGTCGCTAGACCGCCTGCTGGATTCAGGACAACTCGGGGGCATCAGACCACGTCAGCTTGGCGCTCTTGAAAAGTTCCGAGTATGGACGGTCAACCAAGGTGCCGCACACGTTGTTGTTGGCATCTTCGCCGTTGTGCACGCTTTGCTTTTCTCCTTGGCGTTTCTGCACTACCACAAAAAGGACTACTACAACAACAATCGACAACTGTTCGGTCTCACGTTTCAGCTTGCACGAGCGTCCGCTGAGGTGCTGTCCTTCGATGTCGCACTCATCCTACTTCCAATGTGCAGAACGATCCTCTCTTACCTACGTGAAAGCCCGCTCAACGGAATTATCCCATTCGACAAGAACGTCACCTTTCACAAGCTCGTGGGGTACTCGCTCGTCCTGTTCTCTATCGTGCACGTCGCTGCCCACTGGAACAACTTGTTGAAATACGCCAGGTTCTATGACGGTGGCTTCAAAGAATGGTTGCAGCTCAACTTCCTTACTGGTCCAGGATGGTCGGGCTATCTCATGATTCTGATACTCCTCATCATGCTGCTGACCGCCATCGATCGTTCCCGCAACGCCAACTACGAACGGTTCTGGTACACTCACCATCTCTTCACGCTTTTCTTCGTCCTCTTTTCCATACATGGCTGCTTCTGCATCCTCAAGAAAGACACCGGCGAATGCGCCAGCACCGGATCTTTCTACAAGTACTGGGTCTTCGGCGCAGTCCTGTATCTTGCCGAGCGCATCGCCCGTGAAGTCCGCGGCCGCCACAAGACCTTCATCTCGAAAGTCATCCAACACCCAGCCAACGTCGTCGAGATCCAAATGTTCAAAGAGAAAACCAAACTCAAACCCGGCCAATACATCTTCCTGAACGTCCCTGCCGTCAGCGCATGGCAATACCACCCCTTCACCATCACCTCGGCCCCCGAAGAAGACCACCTCTCCATCCACGTCCGCACCGTCGGCAACTTCACCAAAGAACTCGGCGAGATTCTCGGCGCCAACGAAGAAGCCGAAAAGAAAACCCTTCCCTCCGGCCCGCATCTCTCCGTGAAGCAAGACGTGGAAGACCATA